>NC_090054.1:10338114-10415614 GCF_038355195.1 Osmerus mordax | reverse complement strand
CGTGACATTGTCGAAGATTCAGCAACATAAACAGAAAACACTCTCTGGGTTGAGGATACTCTAGGGACTGGCGATGACCTTCAATGGGGAGAAACTCAGAAAGGATAGAAGAAACTAAAAGAAAGCTCACAGCTCGTGGCCACTGTCTTGGTGGAGGCTGAAAAAATTTGAAAGGAGGTACAGTTGTCTTCTTAAAGTCATGGCTATGATTAGGGTTACAGTAACTACGTCACAGCCTATCTTGGGAATAATCTGATGTCATCTACGAGTCCAGATCAGGGCCAGGACTGTGGGGAAAGGTAGCATTTTCCTACTAAGGGGTTAAAGGCAGCATGACCTCTAACTGAAGTTCAGGGATTATGGTCTGTGGTTGGGTTGACATTTTTTGGAAGGACACGTTCGAATGTCCACTGATCATTTTCCAGGGGTGTGCTCTGGCATGGATAGGACAAGAGAAGATCACCTTAAGGACCCAGACAGTGGTTGGGACTGGGTTTCTGTAGCGGTCAGTAATGGACACCATTCAATGACTTCCAATGGAGCAGAACTCCGCTCTTTCCCCAAGACATTACAGTAGAAATCATGGCAAGCCCAGAACAGGCGCCACCCCGCACGTCCTCAACCTCAAGAGAATGCCCTCAGCCAATCCAAGGGATGAATCCAATATCCAGTGAGATATACAAAGGCTATTGCAGCATTGGTATCAACACTGAAGGTCTCTTGAAAGAAGGTTTTTTTTCCACATTCCTCCTTATGATAATGAGTCTCATCTGTTGTACTGTACTTGTGGCTGTGGCTACAGTCGTTGGTTTGTTCGCGGTATTTTATCATCCCCTTCTTGCCCTCTCACTCTCTCCATCTTGCTGTCTCTCACTGTCTTCCTAACATGTAAGTTAATGCAAAGCAGAACAGTGATTTTACGACAACTTTCAGTGTTTCTCTTGTGTTCTGCCCATATGGAGGCCATCTGCTTCGCATTTCCCCCTCCTCCCCTTTTCTCTCCTCTGCCCCCCCCCCACCCTCCTACAGTCCAGGAGGGCTTGGTTGGAGGGTCTCTCCCCAGCTGGCTCTGATGACTGCTAGTCTGCGTTATTCATCTTCTTTTTGGGGGTGTTAGTGTGAGTTGGTGTGAGTTTTCTTGAATATGGGGACCTGAAGGAGCATCCTTTTCTAACTCTCTCTCTCCCCCCCCCCCCCCCCCCTTGATCTCTGCAGGTTAAACACCTCTCCCTTGCTATCCTCTTATTTGACTAGTGATCACCCAGGTCATATTTCGCTTCCAACTCTGTTTTTTGTCATTCCTAGTTCATTAAGCTTGTCTAAGGGCATGATGTTTCTGGCAAAGCAATACAAAGCATTGAGCTAACCTCTCAATCACAGCACCTGCTGATATATACTGTAGTCCATCTGAATATTACTGTGAACTTTCCTCCAATTTGATGTTTTTTTGCTCCAGTGAGTTTGGCTGGAAGTCTGAGCTGCAAGTAGGAGGGGTGCAGGACATCGTGTTGAAGCATTCCAGTTGTTGCATCTCAGGGGTGTATGAAAAAACGGTCTGTGTAACTGTAACGTCATCGCTTTTTCCTCCGCATGTCCATTTGTGCGTCTGTGAGTCTTCCTGTGTGTGTGCCGTGTAAGAGGGTGTATTTCTTCTTAACGTGTGGCTGAACTGCCAGAGATGTCTGTGTGATGAATCACAGCCGTGCCTGCTGTGTTACAGTACTCAGGAGGATGTGGTTGACTGCTCGTAGTTGTGTTGTTAAACCTCCCCCCTCCCCTCATGTCCCCACGCTGTCCATTCCCTCTAAACACCCTGACCCTTATCTCAGCACACTGGGGTCCAGGGTAGGAGCGCAAACAAACATTGACTCAGTACGACCCAGTGCTGCACAAGTGATGCACAAACAGAAAAACGTCTTCCAGCACGAATGCTATCGACCTCATCTCTTTTTCCAAGCGTAGTTTTTTTTTTTTTTGCTCAACAAGCACCCACAATGGCCCAAATTGGTCAGATATGTCCTTTTGGCTTTAAAATAGCGTAGTGCGTGAGTGTTTGTATTTGCTGAGAGCAATGGACAGGACAAGCTGATGTCCATAGGCCATCAAAGCACACATCCTTTGGCTGAACGCCTCATGTGTCCCTGTAACACCACAATGCTTCTGTTGACACAGGACTATTAAGTGGCTCTTTACTTATGGTTGGATGGACTATATTTGCAGGTTTTCTAGAACCTATTCTAGAAACGTAACGACGACTTTGTAACCAACCGTATGTGGGCCATTCTACTTTCTTCTTCCTGCTGTTTGTCTTGTCTGCTATTTCCCAGAAAAACTCTCATTTTGAGCCTCGACTCACTGAGGAGTCAAGTTGGCCAACGTCTCCCGTCCTGGATGATGGCGCATCTCTCAGCCTGGTACTAAACAGGCACAGCAGCCCAGATGTTTTTACTGACATGCATTCCAAATTGTTTTTGGCCACTGGAACGGGGTTGGCACGCAATGAAACAAAAAGTTGCCATATGCTGAGTCTGAGACCTACAGGACAGACTGGCACTCCTGGCATGGACAACAACAACAGCCACCCACCGTGGCCGTGCCATTGAAACCCCGCGAAAACCCAAATCATTTTGTGGTTCCATTTCATGTGACATTCAGGCACTAACACATTCAAATCATTCCCGGTGAAATGAGGCTTGCTACATCCTGAAGTCCATTGTTTGAGCGCTGTTGTTCTTCAACCAGCTGCCCGTGTCCCACCTGTGAGTTATAATTTGGTGCCGTAGCCATGACGAGTGATCGTGAAGCCTTACAGACTGTGACCCATGTCAGGCAGACAGGAACACGGAGCGGGAGCACTGCATGGAGCGCCGGGGAATGATGGTCAATAGATGTTAAGTTCTCACCAATCAGACACCCAGTTCACACAAAGGATATATGGAAAACTGGGGATCAGCAGGTCTAGATAAAGTATATCAACAATGATTGAGATATTAACAGTAATAATTGTTGAGATATGCAAGCAGAGAACGTAGCTTTTCAAGAAGAACTGAGACTTCTGGAACAGAAAAACTGTATGTCTTGTGTCTAGTGTAGTACAGATAATCAAAAAGAAGCAGTCCAAATTCAGCCTAACCTTGACTTTTTCGATGTGATTGCTTGGACGCATTCGTGTTTGGATCTTTGCTCCCAAGCCTGAGGAACGTCAGTGTTTCCATCCTTCCTGCAGTCACGGTGGAAATGCTACGTTGACAGTAGATGACCTCACTGCACGGCGCAGCCTGTCATGGTGAGCCTTAGCTGGGAAGCTATGAGGTGCCCGTCCAACCTGACTGGAGCAGGTGCTGTACAGTACATTAGGGTTGCCATTACTCACACAGCGCAGGACGGAAGCCCCCCTCCTACCTCTACCCTGGAGCCGCAAGTTCCCTACCCCCAAATATTTTCTCAACCTCGAAATATGGGGGCTGCAGTTGCTATGGTAAGGTCGCTCTTCTGAGACTGTGGATAATTCCTCAACGTCGAAGAGGGCAAAGCGGATCTTCATATGGCCGGACGCAGTCCTAGCTACGGAGATATTTGTGCAGATCATATCAATCTGGTGACTCCTCCTGATGAATCTGTTTATGGTGGGTTGTGTTCAGAACTCAACATGAGAGACCCGAGTAAAACTCCCTAATTGGGTTAGCCTTGGTGATTTATCCCTTCAATGACATCAACCGTGCGTTTGTTTGCAGCACACTGAGGGAACGATTTGCCCTTTGCTGTTATGTGGCCAACATATACTCAGAGCAGGAGCCCCTCCCAGGAACAGGCCCTCTCATGAGTGCACTTTCTTGGCTAACTATCTGGCGTAATCATCACCCTCACAAGACTTGGAGGAATACACAACAGAGCTGTAGTTACAAGTGAAAGTCAACTACAATACTGAATACCACACAGGGGTTGGATGAAAACGTATTGTGTGCTATGAGGTAGAAGTTTAGGCATGTAGAGGTCCTGCTCTGTAGGTAATGTTAATGCCTTTTTACCCTTGTACAAAAGTTATTTGTTCCTTCCCCTCGGTGTGTAAAATTGCAATGTTGACGGTCAAGGTTGATCATTTGTCCATGTGAATGCATGAATAGGAATACGTGTCTACAGTCACTACGTCTTGTGTTTTCAGGCCAGGCCTAAAGGAGAAGGGCTGACTCCCTACCAGGGGAAAAAGAGGTGCTTCGGAGAGTACAAGTGTCCCAAGTGTAAGAGGAAGTGGATGAGTGGCAACTCCTGGGCCAACATGGGACAAGAATGCATCAAATGCCACATCAATGTCTACCCACATAAACAGGTACTGCTGAAACACTAACAGCTGTTTTCAATGGCGTTGGGAAGAGTATTTATTTATAGATAGATGTTCAAATTGATATTTGTCCCTGAGGTGACTACACTATATTATAAATTATTTTATTATACATTTAAAACATAATTTTCCAGGATTTTGTGTAAACCTTTTATCATAAAATTGAGTAATCGAACAACAAACCTATGTAGATTGCAAATCATATACTGAAATTATTTGCACTCAGAAAGAGGGCCCAGATCTGATGGTGACAAGCTCCACTCCTTAAAATGAGTGACTGAAACATTGCCTCGTCCATTTGATTTATAAAAATGTTATCCAATACCCATTTTTATAAACTAGTGGAATCACTGTAATCAAAATATTGTATTTCCTCAGTTTTCCATGTTTGTTAGATTTTCGGTTTAATAGTATGGATTTCACAATTGGCGTTTTACACATTTACAAAATTATATGTTAACCATATTGTGGTCATGTCTGCCTGCGTAAAAATATAAAAAGAGAAGAATTCACTAAAACCAGTATGATTTCCCCCAAATATACCCCGGTACTTTCTTATACGTTTATTCCTGTAAAAATATCTTTGAAATTCAAACTTCAAACTGAAAAGGTTGCTTTCTTCATTTGGTACCTGTGCACAGTAGTTCATGAGAACAAAGCCTTAGATGAAATGTGCCCCATGTCTGAGACATAATATCTCTGACATTCAGTCTTTTCAAATGTACATTTCAACACATTCCTTCCAAACCGCCACATGAAACAGAACTGTGGGCCCATACTAGCTTCAAAACCACTACAGAAGAACATGCTTCACGCTGCTAGCAATTACACTCAATTGGGCTCCTGCCCTTTTGCAGGAGAATGTTCTGCAAGAAGCCCTTTCTCTTTCATTTCAGACTTTTCCAGGAGATGGAAAGGTGAAGTCAATGTTTGGCTCTCCCAGTTCTTTTGTTCTAATCTGTGACAGATCACTGAGGTACCGTCCAAACACTGACATATGCAGTTACCTCAGACAGATTGTACGGTATACCTGACAAACGTGATACAGCTGTGTCTCTGCAAAAATATTGTTATGCCTGATATCTAAATCAGACATATTGTATAATAGGGAAACGAAAAATCATTAAAGGGAGGCATTCATAAAGATCACCTAAGTCTGACCCCCCGATCCAGTGAAGGTTGTTTCTTGCTGGTGAGACAAGAATGTTCTTCTGTGTTGTGGCTAGCCTAGCACTCACTGACAAGTTCCATGCGTCGGCAATGTCACCCGCTTTCCCTCTGTCAGCACCTGAGATAAACCGCTCATCATGGCAGACAGCTCTCCCCCAGCCACATCCTGGTCCCAACTGAAAAACTCCTTGACAGGAATTAAACACTGCATTTTCGTTATCCTCTCATGTTGGTATCATGCAATGAAGCCAAGTGATTGTGCTTTATTCTGCACAAGACACACCCCGAAGTGTTTTAGATTCCATCTCTATAACAAGATTAGTGGTCAAGGACTGCAGGTTTTGGTATTAAGACATTGGCAGGGTTAAAGATGTGGGTTTTCGGATTCATTTAACTATGAGTGAGCGTCCAAACCTCACGGCAGGCATTCAAGGGTAACTCCATAAGCTGGCTGGGCTGGTTTCTTCTACTGTGGTTACAAAACACAATCGGAGACTCTCTGGAAGAAATCGTAAAAAAGACTTTCTCCGACAACAATGGGTGGGAAAGCAAATGACTGCGGAGTGATTGTTTAAACATCTTCCAGAAATCATTGGCACCGAAGGATCCCTCTGTCCTTCGTACAGTTTCCAGGAAAGCCATTTCTAGTGTTGTGTTACAGGAATTTCCTTGCAGGTCTGTATCGTCAAGTCTCTTCAATGCAGATTTTTGGAGCAGTGGGATCAAACAGTGTTGTATTTGCCACAGCTCTGAAACCCGTACTGCCATTTACAACTGCTGGGTCCATTTTGGAATAATTACTGGCTGAAGCATTGGGAATGAAACAGGGCTGAGTTGAAGGCAGCCCACAAGCAACATCTGGAAGAGAGCAGGGGTATTGGCTGTGAGCATGTGAGTGTGTGTGTGTGTTTGAGAACACACTCATCCCTGCTATCTCCGCTTCTCATGTTCTCTCTCCCTCTCTCTAGCGCCCTTTGGAGAAGCCTGATGGCCTGGACGTATCTGACCAGAGTAAGGAGCACCCGCAGCACCTGTGTGAGAAATGCAAAGTCCTCGGCTACTACTGTCGCCGTGTGCAATAATACGCCTTCCCCTCTTGTACCCTCAGACAGAGACATCTACTCCCTCCAGCCACCTGTACTGCCTCCCCTGAAAGGCGTCCCTCACCCCTCCCTGCCTCCTTCCCCCACGCCGTCCCACACCGGCATGCAGACCCTTCTCCATCTCCCCAGTCTGTCCTCTGAGAGAAACCCCTTTCCCCCCATCAGTATAGTCCCCATCGCATACGTCACCCCTACCACCCCTTTTACGATTCCTTCCATCTCTTCTTAACCCCCAACTCTAGGTACAGGTCCTAGTGATTTTTCTCATTTTCCATATAGTGGTTAAAAGTAGGATTATGAATGGGAGAAACTGGCTTAGTATAGTAACCTACTTCCACTTTGAGTGAGTTTTTGCCACAAAGTGCTCTTTCTAAAAAGTTCAAACTTGCCAAATCCTTGCCTGTACATATTTTGTCAATGAGCTCTGGTTTACCAGCAAACCAGTGTAACCCAATTGTATCGACGTATATGAGTTGTAACTGATAGTTGATTGATTGTACAGTATTATTAGCAATGTGTTTTATCGGTGTCACTGACAGTATTGTCACCTGTGTCGGCCACAATGGATTACCTCACTTTGGGGTCTGTTGGTTTTGTGTTTACAGAGTTCTGCCTTCCTTTTCCCTGCCAAGTGAAGTGTATGTGGATGTGCTGAACATTAGAACAGGGCTTCTTATGATGGTAATGTAACCATGTTTGGGTCTACAGCACATTCTTATTAACTGTGAATTAACTAAGGGGTAATGCACCATTCATCCCTGGCTTACATTTGGCCTATTTATTTGTGATGTTGTCTATTGTGCAATTGAAATTGATTTAACTGGGACATATGTATGTATGTATGTATGTATGTATGTGTGTTTTTATCAATATATTGTGTAACTGCTTCCACATCTTTAGAAACTACTGTTGGTTGATTTGTAGAACTGTTCCTCATTTAAGTGAAGTACATAGGGCCTATATACAAGAGACTTTTAGTACACCTGTTATGCATTTCACTTTTAGTTATGATAAGATATTCATTTACATTCACAAGCAGTAGTTTTGAGATTTGTCTGTTAAACCGTGCAATACCATCAGTTACACTTAACCAATATTGCATTCTTGGCTACCCTAGTTGAGCAGTAAATTGGCAGTGAGCTATACTGTAGGTTTGACTTTGTTGATTTAGTTGTTTGTGCTGACAGGTAGAGCTGTTGCTCTCTATAGTAGTAATACCTCTTTATGACTGATCTATACATCTTCTTTCCGAGGGGCTGAACCCTTTACAAAGTGTCAAACAGGATTGTGGTAAAGAAAGTTTAGTGGAGAGGGGTTAAGCAATGTAGGACAGTTCAGTTTATCGTTTGGTGAAGAAAGAGAGAGGTTGCAAAGGTTAATTGGCATGGTCGTGTGTCATTTCTAAGGAAATATTGGAAGTCAAAAGATGGATGAAGTTTGTGTGCGCTTGATACCACTTACAACCATAAATCAATGTCTTTAATTCAAGGGAACTACACATCCATGTATCCCTGTTTACATAAATACAGTATACTCAGACATTGAGTATTTGTTGGGAAATCTGGACCGAAGACCATTGTTGACCTAACATTTTGTAAAAATGTTTGTAACATGGAAATTAAGGTTAAAGTTAAGGTTGTAAATAGGCCTATATTGTCATCTAGTAGTAGGTAGTTTAAGCAATGTTTTCAACACTAAAGCATTTACAGTGAAATTTTCTTTTTTTTGGGACAAATTAATCTGTTTCTCCATAATGTGGAATGTATTTTATACTGTGCTAACGTGCCTTATGAAGATGTGCAGAGAAGAAAATAAGTATCTAACATTCGGACAGAAATCAAATAGATTTAGAGCTGGAATTGATTGAGGACTTGAGGTAACTGTGAGATACATACATCTGCCAATGTAAATGCTGGTTCAAGATGTGAATACATCTGGGAGGAAAACAATAGTACCCCATTAGCACTGAAAGTTAAACTGACATTTTCCTCTACACTAGTTGTTTAGTTGGAGGCAACACTAACATTTCCAGCTGGCAAAAACAATAACATTGCACTCTGTTTTGGAACATCAACAAAGATTTAAAAAAATGTTATTTTGTCGTCGGAACTCAAATAGCTCTAAAAGCTGTCCATATTACATATGCATCTGATTAAGCATTGTCATATAGTCTGATGATATAGAGTCTGAGGAAATCTCACATAGTTACTTCCAACAAGTATTAACATGGCGCCTACATTCTGTTGGGACAGAGCTTGAACTTTCCTTTGTCAGAGCGTGCAGAATATGCACGCCTATCAAATGAATTGGTCATATGTGGTTATACTGAACCATCCTCTATCAGAAATATACACAGTTATTGTTGAAAGGACAAATGGATCACAAATCAGTTGACATGTTAGATATATTGCAGTAGGTTATTACATCGATATTTATCTCTGTCCATTAAATGTTGGGATCAATCTATTCTCAATGCTGTTTGAAAGCAAGTAGGTAAGCCTGAAAAGCCCATATGTCTATAACACGACCACGGTGAAATTCTCACAAGATAAATCTAATTTATCTTACTCTCCACACTTACTGTAGTTATAGCGATGCCATAGTATAGTGTTAAATAGACAAACACCCCAAAATATTTGCTTAGACTAAGAGTATTACTAGAGTACTGAAAGAGTTATGACATTTGCTTTGCTGTAGAATGTAAGGAAATCTCTATTCGTATCAACTTCCTTCAGAGGAAGTTAATGATCCTGATATGGCTCTTGAGATTCTGGCCAGAGAAAAAGCCATGTATTACAGCTGGCATATAAGTAGGAAAGCAGTTATTACAATGTATGTGCATTTAAAAACTTTACAAGCCTTTAGGATGTCTTTTGTCTTGAATTACATATACTTGACTTTTATAGTACCTTTTCAGTTTGATATTTTCTATGAAGATATGTGTAT
Organism: Osmerus mordax; assembly: GCF_038355195.1. Taxonomy (NCBI): domain Eukaryota; kingdom Metazoa; phylum Chordata; class Actinopteri; order Osmeriformes; family Osmeridae; genus Osmerus; species Osmerus mordax. Next base: position 10,406,056 of record NC_090054.1, on the reverse strand, counting down.
TTTGGAAAACTTAAAATAGATGATGAAATTTTCAGAGAAATTAGCAAAATTACAAGTTATTTCCCTGATAAAGATATTTACAAAAGACTATTTTATGTATATATTTGATGGCCATCATGTTTAAGGATATTAGCGCGTTTTAAATGTTATGCAATATTAAAACTTTCGATGTGAAAAAGGGCCTATTGCTGAGACACAAACAAAGCTGGGAGTTTTTATTTTATGTTTTACAGATCTGAGGGGTTATCCTACAGAGATATTTATGGAAAGATTTTTTACAACACTTTTTGTATAAAATATGCAACAAAGTTACACTAAGAAGGAAATATTGATGTCTGCATAGTATATTTTAAAAGGTTGGTACATAATTAATACCCTTAATCAATTATAAGCCTTTATATTTTCATGTTTGTTTATTTGTGGTTAGAAATGTTAAATATTCCACAATGATACCCAAGTGCTCCAACTAATATGCCTACAACATGAGTTATTTTATGTCCTTTGAAAAGCATGAATTTATTCTGTATACAAGTATTACTTTTATAAATATACACCAATGTTGTGTCACCCAAATGTAATACCGTAGTGTTGAGATATTCTTCAGAAAGCAATAATACTATTGTATTTACATGCCGAAGAAATCATCTTTCTATATTAGTGACTGATACTCACCACTCTATAAGCACATTAAACTGTGAGTTGTAGTTTGCTTTAAGCAACCATGACAAGGAACTATTGTGAACTATTATGTTGTTATTCCTTGATTAGAAATGGTGTACTTCTGTGAGTGAGACAAAGGACTATGGGAGTGTTTGCATGTGCATGTGTTTGGGGTTTGAATGAAGTGTTATTTTGTGCAATCTATACTAATTGAATTTCTGCACAGTAATGTAGTTGGCTACACATTGTTTCTAACATTCTTAACAACTAATTGTTATAATTGATCACATGTATCATTCACTGATAGTGTATACCAAGTACATATTTAATGAATGTATCGGGTTAACAATAATGTGGTCATTAGAAAGTCTTGTTTATATTTGTTGATGTCATTTGAAATCATTTTAATGCTATAATTTGATTGGACAGAGCACAGACGAACAGTGGGTTATGATGAAAACAGTTTGTATAACTGGGAAAGCAAACAGGAAGGACAGGTCTGTTGTTCACGTCCATGAAACGGCATTCCAAAATGTGCCTTATTTTTTTTGTTAGGAAACCAACATTAGTGCTTGAGTGCTATTAGGAGTCTGACGAATAAAATCATACCGAATACAAAATGTTCACGCGGGAGTAGTTTTTTTATTGAGTTGCTTTGTTTAATGCATATCATGGCCGTTACTGGGAGGCGTTCCCTCCTGGGTTTCATTTCAGCCAACTGCAATGCACAGTTCTTTGGGTTCTGTCCAGGCCCCTGAGTTAACATAGTGTACGGAACAGCAAGTGTACGTTTTTCCTTAGACTGACCTCGGTGCCTGAGTACATCTACAGGCCTGATGTCTTAATGCCTTGTGCAAGAGGGGGAGTGCGTGGATTGTGCCAGGAAGGTTTAGATGGCGTGTACATTGTGGTTCTGGTGGTGTAATAGCCCTTGAGAGCAGGGACCTTGTCATTCTTCATCAGAGAGGTCCTTATATACTAGTGTTGAAAAGACAAGTCCTTGCGCAAACACATTAAAAATATGGAAAACTAGACTTTTAGAATAGAACAGCAAGCACTGATAACCTCAACTATATAGAGGAAGATTTATTCCGACGGTAACATAAAATGTTAAAACCTAGCTTGTAACAATTGTAAACATGTTATTGTTGAGTGAGTATTAGAGGTTGGCTGGCCAAGTTTCCAAGTGCGTTGGACACGCATTCCAAATAACTCAAACTTCACTAGAGGGTGGGGACCCAAATTATATCAAGTTTGTTACAACATCTCCAGCTTAAACAGAGCAAGAGTTGCGATGTCTCTATGGCAACAATGTAATTGGAGAACTCAAACAAACGGTGTAAGGTCAGTGCGCATATGGTTTCATTTAAGAGCGAGGAACGCTTTTTCTCGTGGCCTCATTATTTACTTTCATAAAGTATTAGCTTGATAAGCAGCACCACCCAGTCTCTGGTTTTCATACACATTCTGGCATTCCCTTTTACAGGAGACATGCTCTGTTGAAACTCTAGTTATCAGAAAACAAAGGACGCAAGATCAACCTATTGAAACCTAAGGCTTTGGGCCAGCGCCTAACAAAACACACATATTAAATTATTCAATTGTATTTGAATTGCTTGTGTAAGTGTATGTTTCAGAAGACTGTACATACTCATATACTGTACTCTATGTAACCCATGAATGGTTCATTTTACCAGCTATATTGGGGGCTTGTGAGATGAACAAGCTAATATTCCAGGATGGGGGTAGGGGGTTACATAAAGAAATGGAAGCCTACAGTATGATGTCACATCCTGTTCTGAAGGACAGGAAGTCATGTTGGAGGTCCAATATCTAAATAAAACTGTTGGCTCACCGCCAGGAAGCCTTAACAGCAGTAAGGAGGCTGGCATGCAGGATGAAATTATATAGACAACAACAGTGGAGAATCAGATAAAAGTATTAATTATTTGGCAGTAAATGCAGGTATACAACATAAACATCATTTTCATTTAGTAATTTCAGTGTCAGGGGGTCCCATGTCACTATCATTAGTTACTTAGTACATCTATTTACAGTATTATGGCAGTGACATCTGGCACTAAAGCTTTCAATTCAGTTTCAAATCCTACTGGTCTTCTTACACTTAACTAAAAGCAATAATTAAAAGCATAAATCATAACGTTTTGACAATTTTCTTAGTTGACAAACTCCTCCCTCCAACAACTTGCATGTATGAATAATAAAGACTCTGAACATGAAGTTATGATAATCATCAGGGTTTGCACTAATAACAAAATAAACATCGTCAAAATAGATAAAGACATAATATTGGATTTGCTTCTTCAGAATAAAGGATATTTTCTAATTATACATTCATGAAAAACAAAGAATAAATGCATTTAATTTTGCATCTAAAGAACTTAAAGAGACTCCACAATCGTATTATGCAGTGCATGTTCCTTTTTTGTGCGTTTGAAAAAGTGTGTATGTGTGTGTGTGTTACTTGATCTCCCCGCAGTCTGTGATGACAATCTTTTTTACCACACCACCATCATGGCATCCAAAGGACTCCATCTTGAAGACTATTTCCATGCCCTCCTTCACCTGGCCAAAGACTACATGCTTGCCATTCAGCCTGAGAAACAGAAAGGGAGAGAGAAATAAATAATTAAAGCCATAACTTAACTAGATGACCAAAACATTCTTTAGACATGGGGTGATGCAGGGCAGTTCAGAAAAAGGAGACAAGGGTGATGCACACTTTGGATGCGGATAGAATTGACATCATCGAATTATTACTGAATCATGAATTGCTACTGAATCATGCACAAGGTAGCACTCCCACAACCATACCATTCAGTTTTAGCAGTGCAGATGAAAAACTGGGAACCGTTGGTGTTAGACCCTGAATTTGCCATTGACAAGATACCTGAAAGAAGACAGTATTAAATGATCATGTCTGATAATGCAGTCACAGCATAGCACAGTAAGGGGTCCTTCAGTTTAACACTATCCAGTGGAGAATGGCAATGTGGGCATTGTACTGGGTAAGGCCTAGTTTCTTCTTTCTAATTGGACACAAGCTGTGATTACACAACACTTTAAACTGAAGCGTTCATCCATCAACCCTGGCAAAGGGTTTACTCCCCAAAAAATATTTTGATAATGGATGTTGACTTACTCAGAAAGTAGGTCATTCACTTGAGGATTACAAAATCAACATGATCTACTTGGATAGTTGGTAGTGCCATCTAGTGGGCAAGCTGCTACGGGATTCTCAATTTTGTGATTGCTATAGCCTGTGTTCAGAGACTAAGGCCACAATAAACAGAATATAACTATGCATAAGATTGGTTACCAATATACTAGGGTGGAAAAACACAGACCAACACATAAGTTTGAGGGAGCGAAGAATTGAGATACAGTGCAACCATACCTGGCCCTGTGTGCTTTAATTTGAAGTTCTCGTCTCTAAACTTGGCACCGTATATGGATTTGCCCCCTGTCCCATTGTGGTTGGTGAAATCTCCTCCCTGAAATCCAAATACATATTTAGAGAGAAAAAAAAATACACACATTTTATGAAATACAATGAATCACTGCTACGTAGCTATGTGCATACTGTATACCTGGCACATGAACTCAGGGATCACTCTATGAAACACTGATCCTTTGAATCCAAATCCATACTCCCCTGTGCACAACGCTCGGAAATTCTCTGTTGAACAATATTTGTCAAGTAGTTTGCCAAGATTCTTTTGACAATTACATTAAATTAGCAAATCTTACCTGCCGTTTTTGGAACGACATCTGCATTCAACTGCAAAATATCACCAAAATAACACGAGTTGATTATTGGCAACAAGTATTTTCACTTTTCTAAGCTTTACTAGCTTATTACTGGTGAAATTGCACTGCAGCTTTTCTACAGTAGCCTTGCAAGACACGGGTGGATTTGTTAGTCTATCATGAATCATTGCAAAGTAATATTTAGAAATCATAGCCTACTGTATCTGTAGAGCTCATGTGGAATGAGATCATGAAAATTACACTGAACTGTACACATATATCTAAACAGACACTGCTAAAGTACACAAGCCAATACCTGTAGTCCTACACGTACCGATAAAGGATAGCTAGCTGCATTCAAGTCAGTATTACGCTAGCTTGTGTGGAAGGCTACTTGGCTAGATAACGTTAGCTTGCAAGCTATCTAGCTCGCTAGCTACCTCTATGATGATTCTTCCCATAGGTACATTGTCAGCTGCTATGTCCATGAATACAACTGGATTCTTGACTGGTCCAGACGAGAACAGCCTGGCCGCGGCTAAAGCCAAGGAGCAGTATTTTATCCGATTTCTCATTTGCAACATGGTTGCAGAAACGTCAAGATTTGCAGCTAGGCCAGGCAGACATGGGGTTGTTGTATTTACATTTGGCGTCAGACGAGTAGTCGACCACCATACGGCCCCATGGTGGATCCAAAATAGTGGAGGAAACTGTCCTTGGAATTTTGAAATGATGACACCTTGTGGTAATACCTGGTTAGTAAATATGGAATCTAAACGTACCCTACTGTGCATGTTTTGTTCACATACCCTAATCGAAGATAGTCTGATTCTTTTTGAAGAAAGAATACCAAAAAGGGTTTCATCTGAATACATATTTATTAGATAAATATTAGGATGTCACGTCATCTAACTACATACAGATTTGCAAGACTAAAAATCACAATGTTTTTTTCTTACCAGTTTAGAATATGAAATGATTGCACATAGAATGTACAAAAACAAAAAGACAACTGCCACCTGTTGTGCCAATCACTTCAGATTGTACCTTTATATAATATATTTGCCTAATTGCATAAAAACTGTAAATTTGCCAACATTATACAAACTGTAAATTTGGAAACAACCTTAAGGAACCACTCAAGATTCCACGTCCCCAAAGACCCAATTATACCCTTAAAAGGGTTTTTATATAATTTATTTTGTTGTAGCACCTTTATAAAGTACACAGGAAATACACAGAAGTTTAGTATTACACAAAGGAAAACAAAATTGTCTTTTTTTTCTTCCAACCCCATGTGGGGGGTTGGTAAAGTACAGTATCTTACAGTAATGAACAGGCGTGGTTGGAGAGGTCTGCACAGACGCCATCTAACGTGGACTCATTTTCCCCATTTTAAAGTCTCTATTTGACAGGAGGATGCAAGCTTTACAAATTCTAAATACACAATTCACATTCCCCCCGGAGAAAAATGAATACATTTCTGTTAACGTGTCTCTATTTGTAATTTACATATGTACATGCGTCCCTTGCACACCCCACCCCCGTCTTTTTCTTCAATAACAGAACAGAGGGGGACAGAGAGCCTCACAGATAGAACTGTAGTTTTCATAAAAATTCAATTTCCTTGCATTTTAGGATCTGGGTTTGAAGCCCAGATAGAGTATAGACAGATCTTGAAGCATACTGTATCTAACAACATTGTATTCAGAGCAGGGAAGGAAAATACCTCACTGTGGCAGTGCATCGTCTTCAACAAACAAACAGTTAACTCAACAGCTCAATAGTGGAGTAGCGTACTCGGCTGATTACATCTCACAATATCAGTTCTTGATGGAGATTTAAAAATTCAACTCATATATATAATTTCTTGTACGGCATCGTCATCATGTAAACGAAATTGTGATCCTTGTTATAAAATCAATGTAAGGTAGGTAAACAAGAATAACTGAAACCTGAAGACAATACTTTAAAAAGTGACATTTAAATAGGACGTTCATAAAAGTTCATAATAGGCCATTGATATCACAATACAGATGTCCTTGTATCCAGATGATAGAACTTTTCCCAGCTTCGTCAGATATCTTAGCCAAACAAATGGTAGAGATCCTAATTCATGCAATATTCTGATATACTATACAGCAGTACTGTACAGTATATCAGCTAAATTGGAGGGATTTTTAGGATATAAAAAAAACAATTGTAAAAAATTATATATTTGTATTTAAATCAGATTAGCCCATACAGTATTTCTTGTCATTGTTCAATTAAATCTTTAAAAAATCAACAATATCCTGGTGCCAAATGCAAAGCCCTGTGAAGGAATTATTGTCTTGACTGACAATGAGAGAATAATACAATAAGAGGGCTGTTTTCCCTGTGTTTGTGTGTGTGTGTGTGTTGACACTGATAAAGACATACGCTATCGTATACTTGATAATTCAACAAATGACACAGCCACTTGAAACTTTTCACAAGGGTTATGTACAATGGCTCCCCATAACATCATCATGCATGACGCTCTTCCATTCAAAAACATGACCAGATGTAGTTCTTACAGTAACAAGAGAGATCACAACAACAGTAACAAGAGAGATCATTTAGTACAATTACACACTTGTTTAGAATTTACAGAATGATTTTATATCTGCTTGGCTTATAGCTCATGCTTATAGCATAACATAGTTTCTGACACAAACAAGATGTTTAGGCCAACGCCCCAGGGACAACTTTGGTAATGAACGTCAAGTGGGTCATAATTTGGCCATTCTCAATTATACAAACATGACTTGAAACATAAATAAAGTGGTAAAAACAAAACAAAAAAGTAAAGGTAAAACAAAATCAAACCTGCTCAAGACAGTTTAGCCTAGACTTGCGAGATCATGGGAATAGAAGCCACATTGGCACACATGCACTTTTGAAAATGGTTTGAGGATTCTTAAGGAGCCAATGTTGACATGTTACAGGAGACAACCAGGTCAGCAAGAAAAAAAGAGAACGAACAGAACAGCATCCTATTAACAAAACCAGATGAGGACGGATATTGTAATATTTCCCTGTTGCTCTCACATTCCCAAATACACTTGTTTTCAACTCCTTCCATCTCAGCTCGCTCTCTCGCTCTCTCTCTCTCTCAAACACACACACACACAGCTGCAAACACATTTTGTACCATTTGTACCGTTGGGAGTGTCCAGAAGAGAGGGGGCAAGGGGCTGGCTCCTCAGGAGACTGGGGAGGGCTGAGGGCAGGGCTGAGGGCAGGGCTGAGGGCAGGGCTGAGGGCAGGGTTGAGGGCAGGGCTGAGGGCAGGGCTGAGGGCAGGGTTGAGGGCAGGGCTGAGGGCAGGGCTGAGGGCAGGGCTGAGGGCAGGGCTGAGGGCAGGGCTGAGTGCAGGGCTGAGGGCAGGGTTGAGGGCAGGGCTGAGGGCAGCGCTGAGGGCAGGGTTGAGGGCAGGGCTAAGGGCAGTGCTGAGGGCAGGACTGAGGGCAGGGCTGAAGGCAGGGCTGGGGATGTGTTGAGGCTCTGTGTTACGCTTCAGGTCAGGGGGTGGAGGGCTATAACAGGCTGGGTGGAGACCTCTATCCTTCTGGAAACACACAGTGTGAGGTTGGGGATCAAAGTCCATGGTCTCAGTTGTTGGAAGAATACACTTCAAAGAGGGACCGAAACAAGAGCAAGGAAGCGAAACAACACAGTTACACGTCTTCTTGTCCTCCAAAGTAAGAAAAGCAAAGGATAAACGTAAAAATGCTATGTACAACCCACACAGGGTCAATTGTGTGACACGCACAAACTGATTATAGCTGCACAGTTTCTTATTGGAACAGTCACCGGTGTCACGTCACGTTAGTGCCAGCCAACATGGCCGTCGATGGTGTGTTGAGAATCAGAAGCTTTGGATCTGAGGCCGAGAATCTGTACATGAGGAGGGAGGGAACGACAGGAGTCTGTTGCTACCCTCACCGTGAGACCCAGGGTGGCGCCCTCGTCAACTGACGGCCACCCTCATTCCTATACCACTTGTTGTCTCTCGACAGATATTGTGTGTCTGTGTGTGTACCGCTTGTCAGAAGTCTCGAGAATGTCTACAGCCAAGACAGTCCAACACACAGTGCAGGCTCGCGGAGGGGGGAAGGCTTAATTGTTCTCAAACAGGGAAAGGAGGTCGTCGTTGCTGTTGGTGGGCAGGTCGGGAGGGTCCAGGTACGACAGGAGCTCGTCTGGGTTGGCCAGCTCTGGGAGCAGCTGTGGAGGTGGAGGGAGGGAGGTAAGGAACAGGCTGTCAGCGTCAGAGCACGTACACCAGGACACAAACCCAAAACAATAACCCAAAATACTACCAGATTAACAGTTTTCTGAGTACTATTCGGAATATATGTTGGAGCAGGAAGCAGGGAAAATGACAGTGCCTGTGGTCGACGATGCTAAAGCTAGCCTGAGCAAATACAAGCGCCCTAAAAGCAGGATGTCACCATGCAGACTTACATCCAGCGAGGGCTCGGGCATGTCTTGCGGTCCCTGCCCACCCATCTGCCCGTCCACCCCTGAGGAGGGGTTAAAGTTCAGATCGCCGTGAGGGTGGCTGTTCTGGCTGGGCTGCTGTTGAGGCTGAGGCGGGGCCTGGCGAGAGGGCTGTGATGAGTGGCCACTGTGATGAAGCGAATGCCCTGACTGGCCACTGTGATGTAAGGACTGCGCTGATTGGTTGCCGGGGTGGGAGGGGGCGTGCAAGCTCTGCTGCATGGAACTATGGGACTGATCAGGATGACACATCTGGTTGGGTGGGAGGGAGTGGGTGGAGAGAAAGGGATGGAGAGAGAGAGAGAGATGATGAAAGAGGTCAGATGTGCTGAAGGCCAGCTAAATGGAAAGCTGTGAGCAGACATGTACAATGTTACAGCCATGATGACTGCAGGAACATGCTGACTCACAGTGACACTAGTTCGAACAATTCTGGTCAATGTGTACTTTATTGTAAGGACGCGATCTACATGAACATGATGTACTTAATATGCATATCTCTTACTCTGTGGAGAGGGCAGGCCTTCCACAAAAGCATATTGGAAACACGGACCCAGGGGTGCGTGTGTGTGTGTGGTCCTGGGAAAGCCGTTGTGGGGAACTTACCGAGTCAGGCATGCCGTGGTTCAGGGTCTTGTCCTGGGACATGAGGCCCCTGGGGCCATCTGGAGGGTGGGACAGCTGGGGTCCATGCATGAAGTCATTCATGGGGGGGGCTCCACCTCCGCCTCCTCCACCCCCAGCCCCACCCGAGGGGTTACAGTGGGGGAAGTCAAAATTCCCGTGGCCATGGTAACTATTGCCTGGAAGCACCATAACAGACATGGGCTCAGGTTAGAAAACCTGTGACCTAAACACAGTGACTACAACCTGTGGCTGTACCGCGAAACAAGAACGAATCTTGACGAGGCATGTCACATCCTTTTCAAACCCACACACCGCTGCCTGCGACCAGCGAGTCGGAACCATAACTATGAGCTATAATGAACTACACATGAACCAAAGGGATGTGTGAACCAAAGGGACCTCTTTGGAAGTATTCAGGATATTTTACACCCCCATACAGCCCAGAATCCTGCTAGGTTGCCCCTACCTGGACCTGGGTACTCTCCCCCGTTGCCCCCGCCGAGCTGAGCAGGGTGTGGTGGGTAGGGGGCGGGGCCAGGGCCCAGCTGGGCTATCATCTCCATGACGTTGGGCATGGTCATCTGACTGGGGCTCATGGTCTTGAAGCGCTTGGCCAGCGGTCCGTCGGGGTCCTCCTTGATGTGGACGTCCGACTTGATGGGGACAGGACGCCAACTACACGTGGGGTCGATGGTGACTTCCTCAAACTCTGAACTGTGAGAGGAACAGGAAGGAAGTGGGTTCAGAGCGGTTTTGGACTCCGATGAGCAGTAAGTCGTAGGAATCGTGAGTACTAATGGCTTACTGAGGGTTTAGCATAGAAACGTACTTCTGGATTGCGTTGAGGATGCCCCACATGTACTGGTCCACCTCCAGCCCCTCTAACAACGCCGTTTTACTGCAAGACAGACGGGAGAGAAAAGAACATTACCAACTAGAACAGTAAAAAAAAAAAAAGAGAAGAGAATCGGACTGAAACATGTTTTGGTCTTACTTGCATACAGGACACCTCCAGGTCCCCCTCTCACAGTTAAGCTGCAGGTAGGACTCCAGGTCGAAGCACTGTAGAACATAACAGGCGTGTCAGACAGAGGACTAGCATCCATCAGGGGTGAGCGCTGACATAACTGACTAAAAATAACTCGCAAGATGAACATATTTTGATAGTGTGTCAAAACTGCCACGTAACAGATTCGAGCGATTCCACCTCAGAGTCCAATGGTACTTGGTACATATGAAACCAAACTGGTTTACCTCAAAGGCATTTGAACTGATGGACATTTGGTGATGATAGTATTTAAAATGAATCGCTCTCCTTCTTAATTGGAGGTGTGTGGGAAGTCGAGCTGCTGTACAGTACCTGGACGTGTTTACAGTCGTGGCCTCTGGCTGGCAGCTGGATGCGTCTGAAGGTGATTGGACACTTGAGCGAGACTTTTATAGCGGTCTGCTCCACGCCGTCCTCCCCGTTCAGAGTGGTGTTCCCCGACGAGGCCACTACGCTGCTGAAGTTCCTCTTGACTGGGGAGAGAGAGAGCGAGAGAGAGTTAGGGTTAGGAGGAACGTGAGATGGGGAGGGGAGTGGTTGAGGGATGGATGCGGGGGATGGGGGACTGGGGAGAACCTACTCTTGGTGATGCAGTGCTCCGCAGGCAGGAGCCTCTTCTTCAGCAGGCCCTGGAGGACCGACCGGACGGACGGCCTGTGGACCAGTTGCAGCACGAACAGGTGGGACTGCGCGCGCGCGCACACACACATACACAGGTTTAGTACCAATCATAGTCTGCCGCTTTGTATTCACTGAGGTTCATTCTGTGTAGGAGGTCTGTGTGTGTGTGTGTGTGTGTGTGTGTGTGTGTGTGTGTGTGTGTGAATACTCACGCAGCAGCAGGCAGTGACGGTGATCTGGATGGTGTTTCTACCAGGTTGACAGACATGCTTTAGGTGCAAGGGTTTATGGGAAGTCTTGTTGTCTCCTCTCTCGATGGTTAGGGGCGTGGCATTGACGCTGACCTAAGAACAGAAAAGAAGTTGTTCGCGTGCCAATGGATATTTGCCGATAATGTCTGTACGTGTGTGTGTGTACGTGTGTGTGTGTGTACGTGTGTGTGTGTGCTGACCTGGACGGAGGCTGGCCAGTTAGTGTTCATCTGCCTGTCCTCATGGTGGTAACATTTGAACTGTAGTTCCAAGTCTGACCTGTAGGTCAAAGATCAAGACATTCATGTCCCTCTTTCATACCCAGTCACTTCAAGTAAAGACGCGAGGCTCCTTTCAGAAAGTTACAACCCTTCTTTTCCCACCAGACCCATTCCACACGGACGTGCGCGTCGTGTGTGCGCGCCTCACCTCCACATGAGAGTCTGGTGAACGGACGGACGCAGGTGGAAGACGTGGTTGCTGACGGCCAGGTTGTGCTCCAGACGGAAGGGCTCCAACACCACTCCGTCGCGGACCGGGAAGGTCAGCCGCAGCTCCTCGTTTGGGTTGGCTGGGAGCGGAGAGCAAGAGAGGACGTCAACTTTCCTTTTCACATCTGTGGGACGGGGGTGAGAGTGTTTGGACTGTTTACCCCCGAAAAACGGTCCACATCACAGGAAACGGCGTCTGGGACAAACATTTTTTTGTTTTTTTTTAGCCCTTGGATTCCCCCCACAGTCACAAATAGAGTACTCACTTGGTGGAGGAGGGGGCAGTGCAGCCATATTTGGTTTCATGTCTGGAGGAAACGGGGGTTTGACGTCCTGGTTGGGGGACAGGTATGGAGGGATGCCACTTCCTGGGGTCATGGGTGGTGTAGGGTTCCCCGGGACGGGAGAGTGGGGGTAGGTCCCAGGCCTGGGGGGCTGCAGAGAGGGAGGGAAGCACATGGACAACAATGTTGACATGATTTATTTGAATGGATGACACATGAGTATGACCACATTTTCTAGTTTATTTTTTATGTTTTTATAACCTCAAGCGCCTGTCTCCACATGATTGTTCAGGTCACTGAATTTAAATCCATCTGGACAAGTGGTTCAGCTTTGGCGGAAAAAAAATATTATAATAATAAAAGGTTTCTAGGTAATACACCTACGTCTTCTTTCAGACCACCTTGTGGATATTCCCAATTAAAGAAAATTGTTAACAGGCCAAGTTTCTATGAAAATAAACAGTGGAATCTGGAATCGACTGCACAGATATACAGTGGACTATGGTAAAAAAAATATTCTTTTGAGTTCGAGAATACTTAAATTAAGTAATGAGTGGACAGTACAGCTTATGTTGTTCGAGGTCAACGTTTTTTCAACTGAGAGAAGTGTAACTTACAACAAGCAGCCCGTTAGCTCTTTCATTTATTAATGAAACAATCAAATCGCATAAGACAGAGACCACCTACCCCATTGCCTTGGTTGTAGGAGTATCCAGCACCAGAGAAGTTGCTGTTCTGGCCATTAAACTGCTCCTGCTTCAAAGTTCAACGACACGAGGTTGAGCTTAATATTCATCCAGAATCTTACACTTCACATTGTATGAGAAAACTGCTAATTGAAGTTCTGAATGCAGTCTTTTAATATGGTTATAGTGTTTGGTATTAGAATTGTTAATAATTGTGAGTTACCTTATAGTATTGACCCATGGTCATGCCAGGACCATACTGCCCTTGGACCTGCTGCCCTGGCATCCTCTGCCCGGGGTAGTTTGGTGAGGACATCGGTCTGGGGGGGTTAGATGAGGGGTAGGGCCCTTGCTGTGGAGGGAACTGACCGTTGGGCCCGTACTGCTGACCCCCATAGTTTGGCTGTGTGACAGAGGCAGGCGTAAGAAGACGTTGGTGATGTGGACAACTGATAACTTTATGGTACCTTTATCATCATCATCCTCATCGACTATAGGTGAACCCTCATAGGATAATCCCAGTCTACCCACTCACCTCTCCAGGGTAGGGCCTCTTCATGCCTTGCATAGGTATGCCCTGTCTGGGCCCACTGGGATAGCCTTGCTGGGGCATCCTTTGCCCGTGGCTGCCGAAATGCCCCATGCCTGGGGCTCGAGTTTGGTTCATGCCCATGGGAGGCCCACTCATGTTGGGGTTGTTCATGGGAGAGCCCATGCTGGCTGGGTTCATTCCCCCAGGGGGGCCTCTTGGTCCCGGCTGGTTCATAAACTGGCTGTTGTAAGCCTGGGCTGGCCCCATCTGGAACGACGAACACATCTACCAATGGAAAGGAGATGTAAAGACAGTTAGAATAGACAACTTTATTGTCCACATAGGTGGAAATCTTCTTTTGCTATAGAGTGTTAAAGATGTCTACCATATGTAAACTGCGTGACCGTACTGTATATCCATACCTGTCCATATTGGTTCATGTCCTTGTTCTGGGTCTCTTGCATGGCTGCCACGGTGGCGGTTGCCGTGGCTGTAGCCGTGGCGGCGGCGGCGGCAACGGCGGCAGCGGCGGCAGCCGCTGCTGGTTGGGTGAAGTCAGCAGGGGTGCGGCTGTGGGGGGGCATACCCATCCCTCCTGGAGGGGCGTTGGGACCCCCAGAGTAACTACAGACCACACATACACAACAACTGTTAAGTAAAAACCTCCAATATTTGACACATTCTTTGGGTGCGTGTGTGTGTAGAGAGAGAGAGAGAGAGAGAGAGAGAGAGAGAGAGAGAGAGAGAGAGAGAGAGAGAGAGAGAAAGAGAGACCCTTACCTGCCGCTGTAGCCCCCTCCTCCAGGGTAGCCAGGTCTGCCATACATGCCCTGCTGCATGTAGGCCTGACTGGAGCCCCCCTTGGAGGGGAACTGCTGCTGCTGCCCGCTGAACTGGGGGGAGCTGAGCCCCCCTCCGCTGCCCGACATACCCGAGCCCATGGGGTTCGCTCCAGGGTTCATTGGGTTGTTGCTGTTTGCCATAGGGTTGCCTAGTACCTGCACATCCAATCGCACACACGCACACAGCAATGAGGAGAGCGGTTCTGGTCAAGTTCTGTAAACGGAGACTTCTGAACTAACACCCACTGGATAGGGGGTTTTAAACCAGACCGTCTGTTGTTGGTGCCTCACCTGACTCTGTGACGTGTTAGTCACACCCCACACTGTCGTAACCACGGACAACGACCCAGGGGGCTGGTTGGTGTTCTGTTGCCAGGGAACCGAGTCGTAGGGAAAGGAGCCATCGCTGTAGAGCAGAAGCACACACAACAAGAGCATGACCCCTGGGCCCTAAAGACCTCTGAGTTTCAGTTGGCACGGGGAGTGGAATGAGAAATCCGCCCCAAAACTGGGAAGTACATTTATTTTTCTATGCCTTTTGCCAAATAGTTGGGGTATTTGACATGCTTGGCATTTGCTTGCAAAACACATTAGAAGCCAGAGTAACCATGAACAACTGTGAAATGGAAAGAGCAAAAAAGTTAAAAATGAGTCTGAATAAAATATCTAAGCTAAACTGTGAAATGAGAGAACCTTTTTGGGATAGGGTGGGACCTTTGACTCAGACCAGGTTGGTGGAATTTGAAAGTCACTCAAGCGCTACATTTCAAAAACAAATCTGTAGGTTGGAGTGGGAGTCACTGTGCAGCTCCTCATGAGCGCTCCGACGTGAGAAGTAACTGCCGATTTTGGACGGAACCATGTTTTCGCTCTGAGGCATGCTGCTCGATGGGAATGTATGAAAGGACACAATGTGATCTGTAGCACTGCGTGTCCACTTGGAGGGAAAAATGTATCCCAAGATGCTCGGTGCAGAGTGGACTTCCAGCAGACCCTGCCAATGCACTGGTTTGGGGTCACAGAGAGCATGAAATGTTTTACAGAACACTGCCTCCCACTCCCTTGTATGTGTACTGCTTCTCAGTCCAGACTGTATGCGTGTTGTGTTTTTACTTCCCAATGGAGCAACCTCTGTTGGAGCAATTTTGCCTCGCAGTCAAGGAGTGTGAGGTGAACACACACACACCTATACACAATACACACGGCTGCAAATACACATACAGATACAACTGCACACACATGCAAGCACCCAGCTCCAACTACACACACACACAGGCACACACACAGACACACACAGCCCCATGTAAACACACACTGACCTGTGCGTGAGGCCTGGTTTCATGCTGTTCATGCTGGGCTGCATGGGGACTTTGCCCTGCGGTTCGTTCTGTCTGTTCTTCTGGTGACGCAGCAGAAGAAGACGGCCCAGCTCCTCACACCACGACGACAGCAGGGCTGCAAGGAACACAACACACACACACACACGCACATCTGGGTCAGTCTGCAATCTGACTTGGGAGTCCACCAGCAGTCTGTCACTCTTCATCTGTCAGATGTCAAATTGATGAGTCAGGCTTGAAATTGAGCACATTGGCCAATCCGATGCATTTCATTGGATGCTTTTGTCCAGCAAAGTTGTTCAGTCTTTACAATCCCAAGTTGTGTAGACAAGGACTCTTTCTGCCTGCAGTTCGCCTGACGGCCTTGGGAGGGAAGCCTTACTCTGCCCACGTCAGCCTGGTGGTGGCTTGCTGTCTGTATGGATTTCACTGACTGAATGAATCACACAATCTATCTGCACTGCAACATTTCCCCAGATCCAACAACAGAACAAGGACTTCCTAGTTTATCTGACAGGAGGAGTTAAGAGAGAGAGAGAGCGATGGGGCGAGGGAGAGAGAGAAAGAGAGAGGAGGGAAGAAGGGAGAGACTTGGGGGAAAAGAGATGTAATCTCTAGAAGGCTGGTGAATCATGCTGATGATGTACTTCAGGGCTGGAGTACTACAGTATTTTAAAGGACAGGCTGAAAGAAGAGACTAAGGGAAAGAGCGAGGGCAGTTTCCCTCATCTCGCTCTCGCTTCTCCTCCTCACCTCTCTCGCCTCCGCCCTCTCATCTCCCTCTATTCCTCTCCCCTCCTCCCACCCACGTTTCCTCTCCTCTCCATCTCCTCTTGCCCTCCTCCTCCTTTCACGTTCGCTCCCCTTCTTTCCACCCCTTTTGTTTCCCACAACCTCCTCTCCTCTTCTCTCCTCCACCCTTCTTCCCTCTTCCCCTCCTCTTTCCCCCTGCCCCCTTTCCTCTCCTCCCCTCCTTTCCTCTTCTTCTTGCCCCTCCTCCACCCATCTCCCCTCTCCTTCTCCCCACTCCTTCTCCCCTCGGAGGATCGATGTGTCAGTAATGACTAATCAGACTGTTCAGTGTTCTCAGGCCCTTGCAGGGCAGACAGGAAGGGCAGGACGCAGACAGGCTCCACAGCACCAGTACAAAAACAAGACAACAGGGCATCCTTCCCCTGTCTAAACGCAGACATGCCGCTGCCTCTAACGGTGTCGCTGCATGTTTCCCTGCACTCTAATCTACCACATGACATTCCCAGATATGCATAATTCATGAAACAGCATGCATCTGACTCTCTGAAATTTGTGCTGTTGCAAACAAGTTGCAGTGACATTTATACTCGGTGCAGATGCATAATAATAACTGGTGCTTTGCAAGAACTATTAAGGGGAAATGATGGTTATAGCTGTAAGAAGTATAGTTATACTGTAAGAGGGTTCAATTTCAATGCTAGCAGAAGCTGGGAACCAGCAGGTTCCCTTGGAGGGAGGGGACACCAACCCTCCTAGTTAAGAGAGGAATTACTCCACCCTACCATTAGCAAGAGGTTACGTCCCCACTAAATCACCACCTCAACAGACTTCCTCAATCTTGACAACCCACCATTTAACTGAGCAATGATACGACCAGCGGGTATCTAGAGAATGAGGGATGTGCGTGTAGCATCTCCCTTCCAAACCAGTGAGCCGCAATACCCAGTCCACACCAGCAATGTCATCATTCAGGACAGAAGGGGTGGCAGTCAAATGTCCTCTCCCCCTTTCCATACTACATGGTTCTGAGTGTCAAAAAGCCTGACAGCTTAGTATTCACTGCTGGTGACCACCGCAACCCCCAAACCCCATCCACTAACCCCACTATATCAACCCCCTCCCTCTATCTCTCTCTCTTTCTCTCTCTATTCTTACCTTCATGCGTAGCGCCCCTGCAATGCCACGCAAGCTCATTAGCACTCTTTTAATGAAGGTGCAGTGCTTACCTTGCTAATGGAGAACAAACAGAGGCGGTTGCTATGGACAGCAACCATCAGCTACTGCTCTCACTCTCTCTCTAATGACCTGTCCCTCTCACTCTCTCTCACACATCTTCTACCTTATATACTCTTTCCTTTCACTGCTTACAACTCCCCTCCGTTAAACCGAATCACAAAGGATAACCGCAATTGAATCACTGTGCAACAGAAACTCCGAAAAGTCTACAGCACTGCCTAGCAGTCACACACACAATATGTCATTTGGAGCTTTTTAACCCACTAGGGAGAAGGAAGGAACAGCCTCTTTCCACATGACCAAACACAGCCACAAACCAACATAATATATTGTGCTGACCCTGGTAAATGCACAACCAACACCCCTGTGTGCCAACTGTCCAAGCCTGCACGGGCTGCCAGTCCGACGGGCATTAACTCATTTGTTATAGAAGCCCTCTAACCCCTTCCTTGAAAGGCCTCAGTTCTAAGAAGTATCCTCTGATAATCCACACATATTGATAGCCCGATGCTCATCACGTTGGACTTAAGACACACTGGACTGGAGACGAGAGTTAAGAGCTCTACCTTTGCGCGTGTGTGCGCGCATGTGTGTGTGGCTGGTCTCGGGCCAGCACCTGAAACCAACTTGGAGAGTAACCGGGGGCAACAGGCTGTAGTGTTTATTAACTAATGAGTAGGCGAATACAAGTCTTCGTCTACTCGGAAACCCCAATGCTAATTACTGTAAGGTCGTCTGACTTTGTGCGTGACCATGTGAGAGGCCACATGATTGTTCCAAGGGGATACGATTCAAAGTTCAAACATTACATTATTTTCGTCCGACATCGAAAAGAAAATACTGTACATTATATATTGAGAACCACATACTGTGAGTCAACACATAGGAAACAGGACGATGAGAACATAGACGCTGGATAGCCTCTGATACAACATGAGCCTTTTCCTCTCTGAAAGCTCGAAACGGACACACCAAACATGCATTCCAGCCCAGGTGGGATAAAACACACAAACCAGAAATACTATGAAACTGTACAGTACAATACACTCTCAGGGCATGAATACTGTATTAGAAGCCTTCTCAGACAATGTGTGAAAGGACAGAAACTTTTTGATTTAAAAAAAACATGAGCCAAGGTCTGAAAAGTTCTAGACGGTATACTGTGCGCGCATTAAAATGTATGCAAAAGAAGAAATATGGAAGGGGATGGAGAAAAAAAAAGCCATGCTTCTGCAAAAGTGTAATGGAAACCATTTAGCAGCCAATGATATCTCCGACCTCCCACTCCATTCAGCCAACCTCTGCTCTGCTCAGCCAGGAGCACATCCAATCAGGTTAGCGCTCCATGACTCCAGTTTCGATTCAATCAAAGCTGCACTGTGTGGAAAACCAGCAATGTTTCTTAAAACAAATGCAGCAACTTTTGTCTATGGCTAAATTACCGCACCAACTGTTATTTCATTTTTGGGTTTCAAACAAATAAACCCCCCAAAATTCAGACAGTGCAGCACTGATGGACGGTGACGGAGGAGACTAGAGGAGAGGAGTGGAGGGGGACCGTGGTTGGAGGGCGGGTGGGGATGGAGGAGGGGGGGGGGAAGGTACCCCAGGATGTGGTCACAAGCTGGAGGATGCCGAAGCACAGAAGGGAAAGTAGCTACCTGAGTCAGTCTGACATCTCCTGCAGGTGCTGGTTTCTGTGGGGGTTCAAATTACACATTTTACTCGGGCGAGGGGTTAATAGAGGTAAGCATGAGCACCACAACAAATGCAGCAACAGAAGCAGAGTTAGAGAAGCCGTCTGCCGCTTCTACTTCATGTCCACTGTGGTTGGACTGTGGCAAGATGTAACAGACAGTCAGGAAATAGAAACAAACGCAGGAAAACAGCACAAGATCTATTTCACGTACCCGTCGTGTGCAGTACACTTCCAAGCACCCTATCTCTAAATGTGTTCGGTTGTCTTCTCTACTTTATTTATTTGAACAGAATAAAGAAGAACTTTGGTAAGCCCCCTTGTGTTCGGTGCCTAAACCATGGTGATGAGATGTGGATGAAATACGGATCAAATATCTCAAAAGCCTTTAAGTGAATGGCACTTCTTGTATGTCCAATCACAGAAGACATGGTCTTATTCAACAGATATCACAAAATCCATGGCGAGAAAGTGTGTCCAATGCTACTGGATGTAGCTTCTGACACTGGCCTATCTTGGAGAACATGAGAACATTATAAAAGACTATTAAACATGAAAGAAGCTTAGTAGGTGTGAAACGGTGAGCCGCTACGAGGAACCCCCAAGATGAACAGTGAATATACACCTGTGCCTTGTTCAACCAGACCTTGGTTTAAGGCCTTCACGTATACACCACGGCGATTTCACAGCACTGTGACACAAAAGCACATCACCATCATCTTTTCCACTGTCACACCACTGGTATTTACCATCGCCAACCCATAAGCCTGCTACACCATGTCCCTCTCACCCTAATCACGGCATGAGGTATTTCCATGTGCACACACATAGACAACATTATTGATAGAGTGCCTCAACTAGATTTACAGAAGCGGGAAAGCTGCTTGTTAGGTGGGAAAGCACCAGTCTGAATAGGGGCTAACCAGCGTGAGGGAAGCTGAAGATGACATTCTCTCCGCCTCAGCCTCACACCAATAAAGAGGAACCTGTGAAAATCACACACCTAATTATAGACAGACAGGCTCCCTCCCTCAACCTCCACACTCTCATACTGCTCATTACCGGTGAGATCCAAGGACAGAAGAACAGCATTGTAGATACACTTCAAAATAGGTGATATTGTAAAGCCATATTGAGATAACCAGTAGCAGATTAATGAAGGGAATAAAGGGGTGGTGTTGGTGGTGGTATTGGGGGGGGGTAGTGTGTTAAGCAAGATTCTAACAACCTTTGTGAGCTTGATCGTATTAATGGCGCACACATGTACCTTGATATAAGCAACATTCGATGTAAATACTAGATCAACAAAACCATGTATACATATTCATAAGAGGTTGCCCACTGTAAAGAAGCATCAAGAGGAACAAGGCAGAGAGATGCGGGACATTGTGAACAAATATTCAAGTTAAAATGGCATGTCTGACAACATTGCTACTACCTCATTTTACAGACCTATGTAACTAACACAAAATGTGTGGGAGACACAGTGCGAGCTGGCTGGAGAATATGCAGACAAGAGGAAGCAGGGAATGGGTAGGCTGGCTAGATGTGGCCACAGGTTGAGGATGTTAGTGGTTGCGGCGGTTAGAGTCTGTTGAGAGGCAGGAAATCATGCAGCTCCACATCTTTCAAACTGCACTGTCTTTGTTATGTTGAATATTACAAGTTTACACTTTATGGACACTTTAGCCTTGTTCTAGCCTCTAGAAGCCTCCCTTTAGCCCATTATCATACTCTACTAGCCTACCTTTTGCCTACTCAACTAGCTTCCTCGACAAGTGTACCATTAGCCTACTATCATACTCTACTAGCCTACCTCCAGACGTATCTACTATCATACTCTACTAGCCTACATTTAGCCTTCTCTACTAGGATACTATACTAGCCTACATCCAGACGTATCTACTATCATACTCTACTAGCCTACCTTTTGCCTACTCGACTAGCTTCCTCGACAAGTGTACCATTAGCCACCTATCATACTCTACTAGCCTACCTTTAGCCTCCTTTACTAGCATACTATACTAGCCTACATCCAGACTTATATACTATCATACTCTACTAGCCTACCTTTAGCCTTCTCTACTAGCATACTATACTAGCCTACCTCCAGACTTATCTACTATCATACTCTACTAGCCTACATTTAGCCTTCTCTACTAGGATACTATACTAGCCTACATCCAGACTTATCTACTATCATACTCTACTAGCCTACCTTTAGCCTTCTCTACTAGCATACTATACTAGCCTACCTCCAGACTTATCTACTATCATACTCTACTAGCCTACCTTTAGCCTTATCTACTAGCATACTATACTAGCCTACCTGCAGACTTATCTACTAGCATACTCTATGAGCCTACCTTTAGACTACTCGACTATCATACTCTAGAAGCATACCATAAGCCCATTATCATACTCTACTAGCATACCTTTTGCCTACTCGACTAGCTTCCTCGACAAGTGTACCATTAGCCTACTATCATACTCTACTAGCCTACCTTTAGCCTTATCTATACTATACTATCTATACTAGCCTACCTTTTGCCTACTTGACTAGCCGACTGTAGGCTTACCTTCAGCTTACTCTATTTGCCTACATTTACCTTTCTTTCCTAGCCTACCTTTAACCTTCACTAGCCTACATTTAGCCTTTTGCACTAGCGTTTCTTTAGCCTACTTAAATTAGAATTAATCTCTGACAGATTAAGCACTAGGATGAGATTTAATGCTATTGGGCTTCTCAACCATAGGCCTATGAACATAAGCTAAACATGTTTCCTGTCACTGTGTTCTTACAGAGTTGCAGTGTCATCATCCTTCGCCACCCTACTTGTACTGTACTTACTCACAGGGCAGGGAGACACTCTCTCTGGCACGCAGCTCAAATACTTAAAGAGCCCACATACAGTCACTGAAATAGGTCATCTCTCTTTGTCACAGAAACACACACACATACGCACACAGACCGACCCTGCGAGGGGCTGAAACATGTAGGTCAAGCTGGTCAGCTGATTTGGCCGGGCCATGTGCGGTGTTGCAGTGGTGAGTGCTGTGTGACTGCAGTCACTCTCACACAGATAAGTTCCACCACTAAATGGATCTCGCTTACACTCTGGCGAGCAGGACTGAGCCCACTTTGCACTGCCGCAGAACAACTTGGAAGACATGCCACTGATCTAATAAGACTATAATTCAGCCTGCATGCATACACACACACACACACACACGTGCACCTGTTCAGGCTGCAAAACATACTTCATCGAATTGTTCATCTGTAAGAAGCCGCATGTGCTCACATGGTGTGCATGTATGCACGCACGCACACAAACACGCACTCTTAACTAACAACAGTCCTTGGTCTTACCCGCTGCCAAGCAAAGTCCCAGTACGTCTCATCTCATTCTCCTCATGGCGCGGGGAAAAAAACACTTGTGTCAAAAACACTCCTGTGTCCCACCAGAGGCCAGAGGCTGCTCTCCAGCTTTTAGTTTGTGATCTATCTCCTTTTCCTCTGTAACTCCTCCTATCATAGGCTCTCTTTTTGCTGTCTCTCTCATTTCCTCTTCCACCCCCCCCCCCTCTCTTTTTATCTTTTCCTCTCTCTCTCACCCCTCCCTGTCTTCTTCCGCTGTCCAGCGTCTGCACAATGTACATCAATTATTCAGAGGCAGACTCCCGGATTCCCTGCCTCATCCAATGAAAGAGCAGCTCTGTTCTAATGGGCTCCTGCTGTACCTGCTGCTGGCTCCAACCAACTCATGAGACAACCAGAAGAAGAGGGAAGGAGAGGTGAGGGGTGGTAGAAAGCAGGGGTGGGGGACAGAAAGAGAGACAGAGAGAGTAGGAAAGACAGGATGAGCATGAGGAAGGGAGGTGTAGAAAGAGAGGAGATAAAGAGAGATGGAGAGGGGGGGGGAGTTAAAGAGGAAGGTGATGCTCATACTTCTTACCTCTGTGGTGTCTTGCTGTTATTGATGTATCCTAGCTTTACATCCACTGATCTATCCCCGGAAGCTCCCACCACACACACAAGTACAGTCACAAATATGCACAGACTCTCTCTCTCTCTCTCTCTCTCTCTCTCTCTCTCTCTCTCTCTCTCTCTCTCTCTCTCTCTCTCTCTCTCTCTCCTCTCTCTCACACACACACACACTAGCAGAGCAATAGCCACTTTGCCAGAGGGAAGGAAAGAAGAAAGCCAGCTCACATTGCAAACTTGCAGAAATGGGCGGGATCTTAACATGCTAGACAGGCTGTATCCTGGCTGGAGTCCAGCACATCCGAGTGAGGAGAGGGGGGAAGGGAGAGAGGGGGGGGGCAGACCCATGCAGATCAATCTATTCCAAAGCAGCCTAGTGGTAAGTCATTACAGATATCAGAGAGGGGATTCCGACCTCCCAGAAAAAAAGCTAATCTGACGGAGCCCCCATGATCCCCCCCACCCCATCAGACAACAGTGGATCAACCACAAAAGACAGCCACTCAATGGGCCTACACTTCCACGGTATTTACCCCACTGTGTACGTTACATTCAATCAGTGCCGTTTCCGCCCATTAAGAAAAATACACCTTCCTTGACCTGAGGGAGGGAGTCACCACAAACAGGTGACCCCGTAAAAGACACCTTACATACCTTTTCAGAATGCCATAATGCATATGGTCCCTACGTGGTAGTGGTGTGGTCAGGCAAACTGGGAATATACGTATGCCTGATCCAATCTGGTGGGCGAATCTGGACAGCGATGTTCTCCGAATCAGCTGTGGGTTTATCAAAACTCATTGACTTTTCATCTGAACTATGAAATCACCAAATGTTATTCACTGAGAACCTAATAAGCCGCCAACTGAAAGTGTAGCCATATCAAATGTGGATTTACTGAAAATGCCCTTTAAAAACACATACACTTCGCAGGCTTGAAGTCGTAAACTTACTTTGTGATTGCAAAGTGGTTTCATCATCTTAGGCAAAGCTTAGCAGAGTGTCAGAGGAGAGGCCACCTCGCTAAAAATAACCTGTGCATCTCGTTAATAATTCAGCAGGCTGCTCTTACTCAGCAGTAATTAAATATAAAAGTCTGTAAGGTTGATTAGGTCAGTGACAAAGGAATGACTACCTACACCTTATGCTACAGTATGTCTGTACAGAGAAACACAACTCAAAGTGAGAAAGAGAGATTGAGTGAAAGATGCCAAAAAAAAGAGGCAGGCAGATCAAACGCATTTTTTAAAAGCTGACGAGAGAGGAAGTCCAGCTTTTCCGAAAACAGGAGAGAGATATCTGCTGATCTGTAGTCAGTATGGGGAAGTCCCACTTTCGGTTTCAAATGTGTGGCTGTGTGTACAAAACGTGTGTCTGTTTGTCTGCATTCGCGTGCTTGAATGGGGACATGTGTGAGTTATGGCCGCACCCTGGAAGTTATCCGTCACTGTTGACAAGGCGGACTGGTTGCTTTCCTGATGGGAAACACCAGATTGCCCCTTGAGCATGCTCAGTTGATTTACGGTGAGCTGACCGCGTTCCATTGGCCCGCTGGAACGTTATGTTGTTCGATAAAAAGGGGAGGGGGGTCATTTGACTTCATACCAATAGCCACACAGCTTGACAGAATTCCATTTTCACTCTTCCTCATCATTTCCTTCCAATCCTACAATATCTTAACACAGCGTTGGCCAAACGTACTCCAGAACCAGCTGTGCTTTAAGTTGCTTGCTGTTTAGTGGGGTGGCTGGTTGAAACTGTGTTGCTGACACCACAGTGCTGACTTTCACAGTTGAAACCCAATGAGAGACATTCCAGCGCATTCTGTGCCCTGGTTGAGGTGTTGTTGTGAGGTAGGAAATGAATCACAGTGATATCTGTCACACACACACATGAGCACTTCAAAGTCACAGTGTGTTGTGCTAACAACACTAAAGATTTTTTGGAGCAATGCATACTTACATAAATGGATAGTCAATATCTTAAAAACCACCAGAGATTGATTGCAGAATGGAATTCGGGGAATTTAATCCACCAATTGAATCTGGGGTTCAATAAAAATGAAAGAATTACATCTAATGGATAATAGAATCCATCTATTTGCTACCTTTTACCAGTTTTTTCTTGAGTCACACTTTGATCTAACAGTCAATTTACACCTTCAACCTTCAGGAAGGTCAGAGGACATGAGGCCTCCTTGAGCAAACTCTTTGGATGCGAGCAGAGTGTAAAACTGAGAAACAAGAGAATTGAGAAGACTTCAGGACGCCGAGAGGTAAGGTCTGGCATGTCAATGTGATGGATCCTAATTCGTTTTTTTTTAAACCCAGTGTAAGTGTGCAAATCCTCCAGATAAGAGGGGACAGGTTGATCTTCGACTACTTCCTGGGAACAGTCGTTTCTTTTTGGGGGTTTTATTGGCTGGCTGACAGCCAGTAATAAAGTCTTTGAGAGCAGGGCACAATAGCATTTATTAAGTTTGGCGAATGGCGAACTGTTGATGAAGTAGCTGAAGTACTGGAAGCCCCTGCTAATGAGGCGATTACAGTAGTATAGTGATGGCTGCAGTGTATAACCCAGCCTAACTGATCTCACTGTGCAGTTTGTTGGATTTGATAGTGGCCCAGTCACCACCTGACAGTCTTCTCCAGTAGGCCAGTAGGATTAAGGCTCCAGTAACCATTATCTAATGAACCAGGCAGCAGGGTGCCCGCTTAACACCCTGTAAACAGCCTGCATGTCAGCTCAGACGCTACATTAACCACGCCCTAACTACAGGAGAACATCATGTTTCATGGCTACTGCAGTAGTTAACTTTGGCTGCAGAGGTCAGGTGCAATTTATAATTGACACTGAAAAATACATTTTATAATTCAACATAGGTAAGTGATGTACTTGAGTCGAACTCACTTTCTGAATAGCTTGAAACACAATTGCCCCAAACCCTTCAGTCTGGATACAGTATATCAAAGCTGCTATACTGTATACAAAGCTACCGATGCTGCAGATTCAGCAATGCTAACTCCAATGCTAAGCTCCTAAAATCACTTTCAGGTTAGATGACAATACAGGAAACTGGTATAATTCAATCAAAGTTAACCTTACCATGAATCCAGTACAATGTTGTACTATTTCAATCCATATCAAGTATAAAAAATGAACCCACCTTGCTTGTTAGAAGCAGACTTGGATATATGAACCACAGTAGTAGACTGGTCATGCTAACTGGTCTATTGCTAGCGCTTGGCTAAGTCCCTTCACCAGCTGATCACAGATTAGCTGTCAGTATGTTAATACCCCAGTCACACTGATAAGTCACCAGACGGTTTATCTAGCCCTCTAACCTGGTGCTGAAGAATTTGAAACACACTCACTCAAATATCAATCCATGGAGTGCGTGGGGGGTGTCATTCAATGACTAATTGGTGGGGTTTTCGTGATGAGTCACGGGCTCGTATTTGATCATCCGCTAAAATTTCCTGTGTATCTGTGCGATCCAAATGTAGATTTCACAACAAAACGACAAGCGTGGAGTTGGTGGGCACTGATTTTCAATACTATAGAACCTATAGTGAGAGATCATGTGATAGATCAGGAGCACCAGGCCCTTCCCCCGTTCCAGCCCTGTGTGGATCCCAGACTCCCCCCTCGTCTGGGGGCTCGGGTGTCAGATATGCGGCCCTCTGTCGCCATGCTGGCTGTCAGAAGATTGTGCTCGGGCTGCACTTCACAGTAGAGACACACGTGCGCACACACACCCACACACACCCCCCCACCAGCATGGGATAGGCTAGGGAAGGAGCCTGCACATCCTGTCTGAAGTCTACAGGAAAGAGTGGCCTTAATGGGTCCTCTGTCTGACTGGTGGTCTTGTGTGTTTGTGTGTGCCCCGTGCTTGGAAGTGCACAACTGTAACGTGTGTGTTTTGATGTGTGCGCGCGCACACAAAACGCACGCGTCTGTTCTATTTCCGTCGTACTCCAGTCTGGCTCTACGCACAGACGCCCTTGAAACCCAAGCAAGACGTATGTTCTCTGGGTCAAATCACCCCTGAGTCTGAGTCACATCGGCCTCCATGTCTACGTTCACCCCTCCCCCCCACGGGAAGCCAACCTCCACCCCCTCATCTCCCCTTCCTCTCTGTAGAAGACCAGCTCCCCCCCCCCCCCCCCCCAGAAACACAGAGGGCTCTGCAGACCACTCAATTAGATCCCAGGGCCATCAGCGTGTCTGGAGACGCTGCTGACCGTCATCCAGAACCAGAGAGCCGACCTGAGGCCTGGCCCTCTATCAGATTACACTAGCAGCAGACAGCGGGCCAGAGAAAAAGCCCATTAATCCAGACGTCCGTCCATCAACTTTAGGTCCATACCAACAAGAGGATCAGCTGCAAATAAAAGCAAATACGATCTCAAGAAAATATCAACTTGGATGAAGTGAAATATTGCCGTGTTGAGAAGACCGCCGTTTCCCCCCTTCACCCCCGGCGAGAACAAGAAATAGATTGTTCCCACTGAAATGCGTTCTCGCTCGCTCTCCCCGGCCCACCCATCTAATGCAGCGGTGACGGGCTGCGGCTTTGTCAGGTCTTTGGGAAGCGGAAGGTTCCGCACACTTCAACACAGACCACCTCATCAGTCCAGTCATCCGTCTCGCTCGGCCCGGACTCACTCTGACAAATGTACAAGAACCGGTCAGGATTGGCTGGTACTGAGTGGGTATAGATTGAAGGAATTGGATTTGAGGAGGTCGGCGTCTGAGGAAAGCATTACTGAACCGCTGTGTTTGTGTGTGTGTGTGTGTGGGATGAGACAGTTGAGTGGACAGTTTGGGTGAGGATGCCATCTGGACTACCATCTTCTCGATGGCACATTCAAGTGTAATGGCGGCTAAAAATACATGTAATTATCATGCACTCTGGGTGATCCGTGCGATGTCCGAACATACTGTACATCCCAGAGCAGACATGAGCAAAACACAGGAGACCGTACAAAGCGACCAATGCAAGAGCCTTGAATGGATGACTGACCAATGAGAACGTACTTACCACATTAGTGAGACGCTACAGTGATAGTCATCTAGTAAGTTACAGGAAGCCCCTCTAGAGGGCCGTGTCCACGTCTCAGCTGTACAGACCATTCCCTAGACAGCGGGGAGTGTGTGTGCTTACCTGCAGACTTGGGGGTGAACTTGTCCCTGTTGGCAGCACACACAGCCAGGAGCCTGTAGCCCAGGTCCAGGTCATAGCCCTGCTGGGCTGCAACACGGCTCACCACCTGAGGAAAAGAAAGAGTGAGTGTGAGTGAGTGAGAGAGATAAAGAGAGAGATGGTGAGGCAGAAAGGGGCGAGAGAGACACAGGAGAGAGAGAGACAGGTAGAAACGGCAGTGGCAATTAGCGACCAGTGAGAAATGATTTTGCACGTATGTCAGCACCGAAAGTACACACGTCTAAACATTGAGTGATTAAGCTGTTGATCATCAGAAGAGACCAATCCTCCCCGGCATGTGCACCAGTGAAAACATTCTCCAAATCACATCTGTCTAACCCGGCAGACCATGTCTTGGGGTCGGTTCAATTTCAGAGGCAGACCGACGAGAAAATGTCTATCCCAATCGAACGCCGACTGGACAGACAACTCTTCGCGGTCAAGCAGGCTGGGTATTGGCATTTTTGACCACTGATCACACACACGTTCTCATCAGGAGTGCTTGATTCTGCCCCCCGGATCCAGAGGAGGACCGACGGTTAGTCTGCAGGTCTGCCAGGGACAACCCCTTCTGGAGCCCCACGGTCCCCAGTAGCCAGGGGAATGCCCTGGCTCAGGCAGCAAAGGCATTAACAATGCTTCTGTGTTTACGACTCCAAACAGCGGTTCAGCTTTATTAGACGCCTTCCGAACTCTGACGATCGGTTAAGGGGGATGTTAAGTGAAAGCCAACAGCCATCAGGAGACAGTAAATCACTATTAAAAGGGGGGAAGCCCTCTGGTTGTATCTGCCAACAGAGTACGACTCCACTGACCCTAAACACACATTACCTTTAACAAGGTCAGGTCGGGGCACCTTCTAGTGATATTAGTTATAGGACACAGCGTAAAGGCTGTGCCACAGTTGCCGGGGGAAAAGAAGCTGCATGTCAAATGTGTCTTTCAGTGAGTGTGTTGGAGCACATATCTGGGAACGTATGCGTTTCCGGAATACCACATACTGAAGTCGCAGTTTAGACTGAGCTAGGAATGACACCGACAACAAAAGCCCAGCGAGCTGAGAGGACGTGGAGCTGAGAAACAGTCGCTAATTCTCCTGATAAGAAGTCATTTGTTCTTTCAGGCTGATCAAACCACTCGGCTGATGGAACGACCCCATGCTAGGAGAGAACTCAGAGGGGGGTTCAATCCTATGGCTCTTTGTCAGCCGGTAAGAAGCTTTCATTCTGATTTACACATTAATGAGCATTTGGGCTGTTTACACGCGCCAGCACTCCAGTTAAAGACAATTCTTAAAGACTGATCTCTACTTAGAATCCGGACAGCAGTTGCTCTGTGTGTGTTTTGTGTGTGTCTGTGTAACGTGCGTGTGTTCCTGCCCACACGTGTGCTTGTGTGAGTGCGCCTGTGTAAGTGTGTGTGTGTGTGTGTGTCCCCTCGTGTTTGTGCTCTCCTCCACCTGGGGCTTGTTTGCAGGACTCTGGCCTCTTGCCCAGATCAATGAGCAGTTACAGTGGAACAGAGAAGGGGTGGCCAGGGGTGACTGGCTGCCTAGGGCCTTGTTTAACTGCGTCTGTGTCTGTGTTCCAGTCTAAGTGTGTGTGTGTGTGTGTGTGCGTGCAAAGTGTGTCTGGGGCTTTAACCTCTGTCGCTGGCCCCTGACGACCTGAGCAGCTGCTGCAGATCTCCGTGGGTTACGCTAACAGCTAGCTGTGCTCACGTGGTGCATGTGTCCCCCCCCCCCCCCAGATTGCGTCATACAATCTGTAAACTAGGACCAGACCAGAAAGTAGCTGGAGGCCCTGACGTCAAGGCAACAGGGACATCTACGTACCGTCAGGCATCCCATGAGGCTCTGCTCAAAGGGTCTCTGGAAAGCTCTGGGGTCCCCACACCAGTCCAGGAGCTCTGTGGCGGCCGTGTGGAAGTTAGCCGGGTTCTGTAAGTGCTGTCGAGGCAGAAAAACTGGGGGTTAGAATGTGAAACAGTGAATCTGAAATATACTGAAGCACAAATGATGCTTTAACAGAAGGATTGACTGAGAATGGCCGGTATGTATAGTCAGTTCACTTGCTCCAGACCAAAGTGTCTGTTGAAAATGACAAGTCGAAATGTAAGTATGATTTGTGAAGCCATAGAAATATCTACCCAGGCATACACCCTTCTCATCTCCCCCATTGTCCCCATTGATGAACCCTCTTGTGTCTGGAAAAAACCCTGTGAAGACATTCACTCCCTTCCAATCACGTCTAGTCAGGGCCCCTGCTGCATTGTGGGTACCAGAACCCACCTCCACAACAATGAAGTCGGTGTTCCTCCTTGGTGTCTCCTGGCAACAGCCACCCCCTCCCCAAATCGCTAACCCTTAATTCCACCCCTGTGGTTACCTAATCCTCCAACCACCCTCTCATCCGCTGCCTGTTTCACAATTGGACTCCGCCGCAGTCCTGAAAGACTCAGCCGCCATGCTGCGCCACAGTCTGACAATGCCAATCACTCCCTCCCCCCCCGCCCCCAACCTCCCACACAGCGCCCACCATCTCCCCACACGCCCGATCCTAGTCTCTTGGCCCCACCAGCTTTGTGTGTACAGACCCGGACCACATCGGATAGCTGCCCCCCCCCCCCCCCCCTACAACCTCCTCTCACCGAACGTCTGAAACCTTTCTTCTCCTTTCGTCCCCTCCGTTTCGGAGAACTACTCAGCCTCGCGGGACACAATGGGATGCCTTAAAGCGAGCTCCCTCTCCTCCCCGCGCGAGGTTAATGATTTCGAAAATGGCTCAGAGTTGAGGCTCGCTCAGCCGAGGAGATTGAGCCTACTTAAAAAACGTTTATTATTCTCATCTGGGCAGCAGAGTCTGGGTTTTGTGCCTCTTTAGAGGGGAAGGTAAGGGGGCATTGTCTTTAGGGGGCAGCAGAGGTGAGCGTTTGAATGGGAGGCTTTGCCAGAGCCTGACAAAGACTTGTTATAGGAGCGAGCCGGCAATCACGGCCCGTCCTGTGTATGTATGTGTGTGTGCGTTTCTGGCTGTGCGCAGCTCCGGTAGTCTTAGTGTCCGCCCACAGAGAAAGGCCTTGAGTACACCAACGATATCATGAGCTCAGAGAGCAGTCTTCAATGACTCATCTTTTGTAATGTGAAGATTAGCGATTGTGGAAGCAGCTGTGGACTCTCGCTCTCTGAAACACAGAGAGAGAGAGAGCTAGAGAGAGGGGGGGGGGATGATTGAGAGGGAGAGATGGAAAGGTAAAGGAGAGAAGGAGAGGAGGGGTGGCGGCTAGATGAACGGAGGGGCAGAGAACCCTCTTAGATGATTGATATAATAGCATTACTGCAGGATGATAGGAGTCCTATCCCCCTCCTACGGGTGTGAAATCACAGAGAGGCCTGTCTGTCTGGAGACGCACTTGTTCCTCAGAGAAGCCACTGCTGTGGTTTTCACTTAGCCCGTCTAACAAGCTGGAGCCTGGTGAGGGAGAGCCAGCAGGAGGGAAATAACTAGACACTGGGGCCAGGACTGGATAGGGTTAGGGATAGGTGTGTGTGTGTTTACTGTTTAGGACGGTGTGTGTGAGCGGCAGTTGAGAGGTGTCAGCCACCTCACAGTAAGAGGGACTTTTCCAGCCACCCTCGGTCTCACCTCCTGCCCTCCTGCCCAATGGGAGGGTTGACCCCAGCCAGGGCTCTCCAGTAGCTGCTTGAATGATACAGGACCCGGCCCTCGTTTATCAGACTCACCCCCCCCCCCCCCCCCCCCCAAAAAAAAGGAAAAACCTGATTTGGGTAGTTACACATCGTAACGTATCTCTGGAGGGTGACCTGGCCCAGTCTGCCAGAGAAGACATCAAGTTTCACATGTGTAGAAAGTACCAGATTGAGTATCTCTATTGGCGGAATGTTCCGGTGAATAACATCTGTTTGCAAGGGAGCACTGTGTGAAGGAATGGCTGGTCAGCTTGAATGGGGCAGAGATTGACACATGGGTGGATGAGCAGGATATGTCAGAAAAGAGGATATGTCTTTCCCCTTTCAGCCAAAGACTAACAGAGTACCCTGAAATGCTCTCAGATGGAGCTGTTGGCAGACAATGACAATGTCACACCCACAAACAAACAGAGAGTCAAAACCTCTGTGAAAAGCTGCTATTCAAAAGCAGTGGCATGTGGTAGTCTGTCTGTGTGTGTGTGTGTGTGTGTGTGTGTGTGTGTGTGTGTGTGTGTGTGTGTGTGTGTGTGTGTGTGTGTGTGTGTGTGTGTGTGAGAGAGAGTGTGTGTTTCGGTTCTGTAGTTTCCTTATACTAAGTGAGATTGTCTGCTCCTGCTCTGAACAATAACAAGGGAGCTAAGACAGGAGAGTTCTCCGCAGTCACTAGTTTCTCAAGAGCAGTTTATTTCTTTTTTTTTTCAGCGTCTTTCTGTCTCTCTCTACTTCTCTCTCTCTCTCTTAGACTCAGACTCAGTGAAATATGATCTGTCTGCAGCTAATGGCCAGACTAGCAGATGTCCATATAAGGTGGTGATGGCCGGGGAGAAGAGAGAAAGAACAGCTGGAGAGGAGTTCGGCCCCTACTCTTTTCCTCTCTTTCTTTCTTTCTTTCTTTCTTTCTTTCTTTCTTTCTTTCTCTCTCTCTCTCACACACTCTCACTCTCTCACCCTCTCACTCTCCCTTCCTCGCTCTCCATTTTGCTCCATCCCCTCTCTACCTCTCTCTCCATTTCCCCTTCCAACTCAGTCCCTCTCCCTCCCTTCATCCCCCACCGTCTCTCGATCGACCCCCTCCCTCCCTCCCTCCCTCACCACCCTGGTGTCTCGTCGGGGGTCCGTGAGGTCTCTCACCTGTTTGATGCACAGCAGCCTGTCGTTGGTCTGCTGAATGTGCCGGTCCATCGACGGCAGCGTGTTCATCTTGGCGACGGCTTCCTCTCTTTATCTGGACGCCATCAAGGTGCTCGACTCTGGGGGGGGGGGGGGGGGGACAGAGAGAGACAGGGCCGGTTAGGGGTGGTTTGAAGCACTCGGGCGCCCGCTGTGTCACTTGGAGAAAGCGGTTTGACAGGTGACAGCACGGGTGACAACATTGTGAGAAGCACAGTCACTCCTTTGGGTCTCGGAGACAAAAGGGCACCTCTCGTCTTATTCTGGTAACATTCTTCTGCAGCTCAGGGGAATTGCTTGGTAAAACAGCTGTAGACACATTTCATCAGCACAACTCAGCCACACCTAAAAGGAAACCGAGACCATGGATGTTGGTCATCTCCTGTTGGGCTACATGAGCTTGTTTCTCACAACTACTGGATCCAACACACCACTGTTGACATCACAGGGCCCATTATCTCTATTTTAAAGTTCATTTAAAAAGTCTTCAAAACGCTTGCCTTCTCTTTCTCTTCGTGTGTGTTTCTGAGTGTGTGTGTCTCTGTGGCTTTGTCTCTCTGTGTGTGTCTCTGTGTGTGTGTGTGTGTCTCTCTCTGTGTCTCTCTCTGTGTGTCTCTCTGTGTGTCTCTCTCTGTGTGTGTGTGTCTCTCTCTGTGTGTGTGTGTCTCTCTGTGTGTGTCTCTCTCTGTGTGTGTCTCTCTGTGTGTGTCTCTCTGTTTGTGTCTCTCTGTGTGTGTCTCTCTCTGTGTGTGTCTCTCTCTGTGTGTGTCTCTCTCTGTGTGTCTCTCTCTGTGTGTCTCTCTCTGCGTATCTCTCTCTGCGTATTTCTCTCTGTGTCTCTCAAGGGCTCATTCATTTCCCCCCCGGAGCACTGAGGAGACACGCCAATGGATCAACAGGTGGACAAGCGGCAGGGTGTCTGGTCGCAAGTCAAGTCCATCTCCATCGCGTGCACAGATTCCCTCACACAAAGTAGGAAGTGAAAATCCTCTGCACAGCACTGAGGAAGCCAAACCTGTGGAAGTCTGCTGAGAGCTGACCAAGTACCCCCGCTATGGGCCCCCGCTGAGATGGACAGAAACAGGGGGAGAGAGCGAGGGAGGGAGGGAGGGAGGGAGGGAGGGAGGGAGGGAGGGAGGGAGGGAGGGAGGGAGGGAGGGAGGGAGGGAGGGAGGGAAAAGGAAGGTGGGATGGAAGGAGCAAGACGGGGAGAAGAAAAAAAGGGGGGGGGGTTGAAAGGAGAGACAGAGGGGGAGGTGACAGAGAGAGGGAAGAGAGAAAGGCCTGGAAGAACGATACAGCTCAGCCAACCATGTTAGGAGCTTTCAGGGATAATGGAGCTCATCTCGCCCCTCAGATGGAGACACATTAAACACAGCCAAAAAGGCTTGAAATGCTTCAGTTTCGTGAATTCATTTGTTAGGATCACAGGTAAAAACTTCAAAGGAAGGCTTATCTTAGAACATTTTGGAGTGTTTTACTAATCCAGAAAGATTAGGAATTACAAGGGTAGAATAGCTTGAAATAAAAGTTAAAAGTGATTAACGTGTTACACTTTCAAGAAGGCTATTGAAGAAAAAAAAAAAGAAAGACATACTTTGGCACAAGTCTGTCAATCAACACATCAGAACAGGGTGCGCATTGTGTCAAATTAACGTGTTACACTTTCAAGAAGGCTCTTGAAAAAAAAACGAAAGACATACTTTGGCACAAGTCTGTCAATCAACACATCAGAACAAGGTGTGCACTGTGTCTAATGTACTGAGAGGAATGGGCTTGGCTTATAGCCTACTTCAGTGGTTTCCTAAACAGTACACACTTCTAAACAGTCGACACAAATCTGGGGGAAAACCCCAAAATGACACAACTTCATTAATGGAATGGGATGTGATACCATCCCAGTAAGTTGCTAGTACTGACAGATACCAGTAGGGGTCTCTCTCTCCCACTACCCAGACCTGCTGCCACACAGCACTCAATTCTACTGAGGCTCCTTAAAGCCTTTACAAGCGCTACAAATCCCTCAGCACAGCCAAGCGGCCCTGTAGACCACTAACAGGGCACCATCCAGACCACTACCGCCTGCCTGCCTGCCTGCCTGCCTGCCTGCCTGTCTGTCTGTCTGTCTGTCTGTCTGTCTGTCTGTCTGTCTGCCTGTCTGTCTGCATGCTGCCTGACCTTGTAGCTATTGATTAACCGTTTCCCCTGCAACCCCCCCGCTGCCCCTCACACCTCCAGCTAAGACCAATGAGAAAAGGGGGAGAGACGAGGGCTCGCTTTTGTTGGCTGTTCAAAAGCAGGAGCCTCCGTGTCGAAAGGGGGAAAGCAGATTTGAGCATGCGGTGGTGGACTGACTGGCTGGCTAGGTGGCTGACTGGCTAGCTTTATGGATGAATGTAGCTGGCTGACTGGCTGGTTGACTGACTGCCTGGCTCGCTGGATGGATGAATGTCGTTGGTTTTCTGACTGGTTGACTGCCTGGCTAGCTGGATGAATGAGTGTAGCCAGCTGACTGGCTGTTTGACTAACTGCCTGGCTAGGTGGTCGACTGGCTAGTGGGATGGATGAATGTAGCTGGCTGACTGGCTGGCTTGTTGACTGGCTTGCTGGATGGATGACTGCAGCTGGCTGAATGGCTGGTTTGCTGCCGGCCTGCTGCAGCATGCTGGTCTGGGCCGTGCTAGACGGGGCAGCGGCGAGTCTGCTCCAGCGTCCGGGCGAATGCGCGGCACTCATCTCCCACCCAGCTCTGTCCTCACCCCCGGGGCTGTCCTTACGTAACAGATAAAATACCTCAGTGAAAACCAGGCTCCCACCGCCCTCCGTATCAAAAACATCGCAGATGAATCTGCCATCAGATCACAGATAGCAAAAAAAAACCTCTTCCAGCTCGTCCGCTGAAGTTAAATGATTAAAGAAGCTGCTAGAACACGTTCTCTTACGGGAACGTTCATGGCGTCGGACTCAGGTAGTCACATGATATTGTAGATACTGTATTTTTGTTTTCTTCCAACTACTAGCACAGACGCAATCTTGCTGTACTGAGGAGCAGTCACTACTCAGGAAACCACATCCTAGACAACCTCATCAGGTCCGCCTGGCTCGTCTTACTCGAGGTGCGAGGCAGGGATTACACAACCAATTACGCCGTGCATATTACAAGCCTTAAAACAGCAGTGGGAGGGCATGATATGAATCATAGCAAGGTAACAAAGCACAAACAGCAGCACCGCTTCCGGAACCATCCTCTGGAGTGAGGCTAGCGGTGTGTGTGTCTGTGTGTGTGTGTGTGTGTGGAGGAGGGGGTGCCCCCGCAAGACATGAGCACTCTGAAACAAAAGCAGAGTAATAGGAAAAGCGCTGGGGTGTGTCAGAAGGGGCAGGCTAGGCCGCGGCCACAGGAGAGATAGAGAGAGAGAGAGAGAGAGAGAGAGAGAGAGAGAGAGAGAGAGAGAGAGAGAGAGAGAGAGAGAGAGAGAAGAGAGTGAAACGGCAAATGATCTCTTCATAATCACATGCACGCGAGCGGGTGCCCCCGCGCACACGGGGCCGTCCCGTCGAGGGACAAGAAGCGGTACACGGGGATGAAGGCTGAGGAGGGGCGGGCAAGGCAGAGAACAACAGCCGCCAGGGCCGCCGCTCTGGTCCTTTTCTCCTCCGCTCATCCTCCTCCCCCCACCTCCCAAACACCAGCTCTGGCCACTCGCAACGCCCCACCCACTCACTTCTCTCCCCTCTCCCATTTCCTCTCTCCTTTTCTTTCCAGCCCTTCATCTGCACCCTGCCATGCTCCCTCCCTCCTCCCTCTCCTTTCTTATCCCCCTCCCTCCATCCTTACTTCCCCCCCATCCTGTGAGGGAGCTGCCATAACGGAAGGTGGAATGGATTCATTTGCTCTAATGTGGTTTGGGCTGCAGGGCGGCACGGCACAGCAAGACACGCTCCCACAGCAGTGACTCTCTCTCTCTCTCTTCCTCTCTCACGCACACACATGCATGCCCCCACCTCTCTCTCTCTCCCCCTCTCACACACGGCTTTCTCTCTCACCCCCCCCCCTCTCCCCGCATGCACGCACGCTCACTCTCTGCCGTTCATGTGTTTTCAAACAGGCCAATCAAGAGCACTCAGTCGAGCTGGCCTCTTTCCCTCCCTGCCAACCCCCCCCCCCCCCCCCCGTTCTCTTTTCCTCTCTCTTTTCTCCCTCCGTTTTTCTGTCCGTGGGCTGATGTTGCCCGTGCGTGCGTCATATTCCCTCTGTCCACTAGAGGCGGGAACACGCTTTCCTCCCCCCCCCCCCCCCCCCCCCCCGCGCCCTCTCAGACGCGGGGTTCCTTTCCACCCGTTTCGCCAGCTCCCCCTTCTCCCTCTCGGCGCTGCGCCGTCGCTTGTGGGGCCGACGGAAATGCCCACTCCGCCGTTTGTTTACCTCGTCGCCTGACGCGACGGCCGCCGCTGACGCGGACGGCTACGCGAGCAACGCGACGCAAACAGCTGCTATAGCAGACCGTGTGAGCCGCCCGCCTGTCTATAAATATGGTGCCTCGGTGTGGAGCGTGACAGATATGTGCCACCAGATATCCATGGACTAGAACGCTCATTCCGCCACGACCTGCTATATAACAGGCCAGAATGTGCCCAGGACTAAAGGTCAACCGGGGACTGACCGGTATCCGGGGTGTTTTTGTGCGTGAGGGAGGGTGCCCTGATGCATGTATGGTGTACAACGTGTGTGTTTGTGCTTGTGAGAGAGAGACAGAGAGAGAGAGAGAGAGAGAGAGAGAGAGAGAGAGAGGGGGGGGGGGGGAGAGAGAGAGGGGGAGAGAGAGACAGAGTATTTGTCTGTGTGTGTAAGAGTGTGTGCATTCGTCTCTGTGTATTTGCGTGTGCCTGTATTTGTGTGTGTTTGCATACAAGTGCGAGTGCGAGCGTATCTGTGCAAATCCAGAAGAACGTGCAGGAGTCAGTTAAGCTGCCCTTGCTGGCACCTCTGTGAATGGGACAGGCCGTATCTATCCATGAGTTACTAAATCAGGTCACTCGTGAGTTGGAACAGTACTTGAGCCGAGCCTCACATGATGTTGAATGAATCCCTTATTCCATAGAATGTTCCAGTCTCTCGACTATAAATACCAGCGCAGGAAGACTGTGTGTGCTCCTGCACCCTACTTTCTGCAGTCACGAAAAGGCAAGATTCCATCCCTCATGTGATTCTGCAGAGATGACGACCCACGCTGTAAGGCTGGAACACAATACAGGCCAATGTTGCTCATGTTGTCAACCCATTTAGTGTGCGACACTCAAAACCAGGTCATTGGTGGACAGATGAGGCCTGGGTACTGGGGTAGTCTCCCCGAGGCCAGCCGGGATGAAGAGCAACGTACACGCGGTCTCTCCGGCTTGAACGCGCTCACGTAGGCAGCAGAAGGAGACGGCGAGGGCGAGGAGGTGATCGACAGCTCAGGCTGACGGGTCGGTGAGAAGCCAACCTCGTGGGCTCGGCTCCAGCTGGACTGTTAGCTCGCAGTCCGGCAGCCTGCGATCGCTGGACGGGTAAGCTGCGAAATTCCATGTCCTTCGGTTTCAGCGGCCTAAAAACTGCTGACCCAAATGCAATCACTCCCCCCCCCCCCCAAACCAACTACAACAACCCCCCCCTCCGCAAGCCCGCAGGAGCGCGTGCGAGCGAGAGGCCGGGGATGGAGGGAACGCGTCTCGTTCCGCCCGCGCTAAAGGACGTGTGGGGGGGGGCCTTTCGCGCGCTGCGCCTGAATCGGGGGGGGGGGGCTTCTCGGAAACGGCGGCAGGCGCGTCGGGGCGGCCGAACGGGGGACGCAGGAATCTCCCGACAAGAGTGGTTCTGGAGTCGAAACTCGGCGACGGCCCGTCCTCTTCCTCTGTGTGGAGGCTCCTGCTGAGACGGTTTGCTCTCCTCGTCTGATCTTCCACAGGATCAATCTCATTGGCCAAATAAACCGCTCGGTCCAACCAGAAATCACAACTGTACTGGTACACACACAGACGCACAAACACAAAAACACGCACGTAGCCCACGCACAAAAATGCTTTTCTCTTTCGTTGCGCCGAACACTGTGCGCGTGCGTGCGTGTTTTTTTCATTGGCAAGCCGTCAAGGGTAATGACACCAGACAGCTCCTTCCAGTTCTGGGGCCAGAGTGTCTGCTCTGCTCTGCCTCTCATAACTACATTACCAGAGCCCAGAGGTGTACTGTGGCCTCCTGACCCCGAGCTGGATACACCCACAGCCGTTTCCCTTCAGCACAGAGTCGGCGCTGGTCAGGAAAGAAGCCTGGACTCTGTGGTGACTCTCCAGGCCAGCCCACCAGATTCCCGGGTCGAACTCGGAGCTTGAGTTAATAGCTGGATAGCGAGCGGAGCGGGAGGGAGGCCGTACGACGAATACAGTCACGGCATTAAGTGCTCATGGAGATGACAACCCAGTTAACCACCGGATAGCCTCGACGGAGAGGCTTATGAGGGGGGGGGGGTGTAGGCTGACGGCTGAAGTGTGTGTGTGTGCACGTGTGAGCGCGCGAGCGTGTGTGTAGACACCCGACAGCCAGTGGACCTGACGACGGCATACCAAACGTACTCGGCGGTGAAAATGGAACAGCCTAATGGAGTAACGACGCCACTGCTGCATTGGACAGACCCCCCAGTCTGCTCGTGGCCTAGCCAGCGCGGAGGGCAGCCCACCACACTCTGGGCTTTTCACTGCGGATTTGAGCTACACCTGCCGTACCTGGCGCTAGCGACGACCCTTTGGTGCGGCACTGTACTACGCTGGAGATCCTTTGTGCGCGCGTGTGCGTGGCGCGTGTGTCCGTTCGCTCAACACTCGTGGGCTTTAATGCAGTTTGAGCGAGAGAGAGAGAGAGAGAGAGAGAGAGAGAGAGAGAGAGAGAGAGAGAGAGAGAGAGAGAGAGAGAGAGAGAGAACGAAAGAGGAAAAACATCTATATCCTTAGTGCTTTAATGAATAGAGATCATTTGTATGTGTGGTGCATGCGTCCATCTATCCGTGTGTGTGTGTGTGCGCGAGCGTGTACGTATTTAAAGAGGGAGAGTCAGCATACACTGGGACACTGCCAAACTCTCAGCTTATCCTCAACACAGACACAGAACATGCATGTTCTGCAGGAGAGAGAGAAAAAGAGAAAGGAGTGGGGCAGGGCGGGGAGAGATGCGTGTGTGTGTGTGGGAAGGGTCATCTCTGGGTAATTTGTTTTGCTCCTCTCAGACACAGACACACAGGGAGCAGGTAAACCAATTACAATGTGACATGAATCGCCAAGATCTACAGCCAACCAGCCAGCCAAGGCAACCAGCCTCACAACCAGCCAGCCGGGCGACACAAACAGCCCTGACCACTAGCCCCTAACAGCCAATGAGAGCTCGGCATCCAGACATGCTCTGTTCCACATAACACTTTATGTGGATCCATTCTCCTGATATCAATAATCAACATGGTGCTAATGCCCGATAATGCCTTAAACCCATCCAACACAGGCGCTTCATAATGGTGACACCTAAGGATGCACCAGAGCTTTCCGGGGCAGAGAGAGTGGCTAAGTGAGTAGGATAAGTGCTACTATTTACATGACAATGACATGAGCAATTACTTTAATTTCTTTAATCACTCGCGGCTGTCAAAACAATGTTCTGAGCATGGAGTTGGGATTCAGTGAGTGCTGCAGGCCACACACACACGCGCACACACACACGTAAATAAACAATCAGAGGTCTCTCTGGAGAGGCTGGTTATGTTCCTAATCCTGGGGTTGATGTTAAACTGACAGTGTGTCATGGAAATCCTACCCTGCCTCTGAGAGGAAGGAGAATGAAGTTGACAAGGAGAGGGATTTGACTGGATTAGATAGCTCTGGCACTTGGGTTTTATTTTCTGTGGTGTGACCTAGCTCGGGTAAATATGAGATGAATTGGTGCCGTGGCACTTCTCAGGGACTGCCTCGTAAAGACAGCTTGCCTTGTGTTCACTACCCAGGCTCAGGAGGGTATTACCATGAGGACTGAAGGATTGTGTGTTTGTGTGTGTGTGTGTGTGTGTGGATAAAGATGTGATCCTAGATCATCTGTGCCTACCAAACAACAAGGCCCTCATGGCTTCTTTGTAGCTACATGCGCGCATGCTCGCACGCATGCTCGCACATGCTCGCACACACACATACACACACATACACACACACACACACACACACAGGTCTGGTCTTGGGGTGTTAAAAGGCAGGACACTGGGGTATGGTTTTCTGAGATGTTAAATGTATCATCTCATGCACCCTTGAAATTAATGAAGCCTCTGAACTGCTCTCCGAGAGCTACTAACTGCTCGTTTTCACTGTCTGGCACCAATGGAAACACTGTTCTGCCAATGCACTCTCAACTCTTACCCCCCCCCCCCTCTTTCTTTTTCTCCCTCCCTCTCTTTCTCTGTCCCTCTCTTTACATTTTTGTCTCTCTCTTTAAATCCCTCCTTTTTCCCTTTTCTCTCTCCTCCTCTCTTCTACATTTCTCCCTCCATCCCTCTCTCTCCATTTGTCTCCAATGCTCTCCTCTCTTTTCCTCATTCCTCCTCACCCCCCCTCCCCTTTCCTCTCGTTTCTCTCCCTCCCTCTCTCTCTCTCTCTCTCTCTCTCTCTCTCTCTCTCTCTCTCTCTCTCTCTCCATTCCTCTGGCCCTAAAATCAGCCCCTCGGCTGCCCGCTCGCGCTCACTCAGATGGCTGTTACCATGACAACGCCGGTCTTTCAGTCCTCACAAAATAATGAAGACAATGTGTTTTCCATTTAGATGAGTTTTCTGGCGCGGAGGAGCGATATGGAGTGTCCATCTTGTCTCGTCTTTCACTGCAGAGGAAATGTAATAAAAATTGGTCT
Source organism: Osmerus mordax (assembly GCF_038355195.1). Lineage (NCBI taxonomy): Eukaryota > Metazoa > Chordata > Actinopteri > Osmeriformes > Osmeridae > Osmerus > Osmerus mordax. Next base: position 10,363,710 of record NC_090054.1, on the reverse strand, counting down.
CTCTCCCTCTCTCCCTCTCTCTCCCTCCCTCTCACATGCCACACACACACACACACACACACAGGTGAGGGTTATGCTTTGTAAGCCAGGTGGGTGGTTTAGTCAGCTTTTCTTTCTTCCTCTATAGCAGTGGAGCAGGTAGAGGGGAGCAGGTAGAGGGGAGCAGGTAGAAGGGAGAATGGAGAGGGGAGCAGGTAGAGGGGAGAAGATAGAGGGGGGGGTGTAGAAGGGAGCAGGTAGAGGGGAGCAGGTAGAGGGGAGAATGTAGAAGGGAGCAGGTAGAGGAGAGCAGATAGAGAGGATAGAGGGGAGAATGTAGAAGGTAGAAGGTAGAGGGGAGCAGGTAAAGGGGAGCATGTAGAAGGGAGAAGGTAGAGGGGAGCAGGTAGAGGGGAGAGGATAGAGGGGAGAATGTAGAAGGGAGCAGGTAGGGGAGCAGGTAGAGGGGACCAGGTAGAGGGGAGCAGGTAGAGGGGAGCAGGTAGAAGGGAGAAGGTAGTGACAGAGGAGAGGAGAATCTGCCAACTAAGCCAGTGCAGTTAACGTTCAGGGGGAAACACACAGAAAGCTGCTGCAGTCTAACAGAGGATCCAAACACAGAAAGAAAGACGGGGGGGAAAAAAGTTTCATCCAAATAACCTGGTACCAGATACCTGCAGACGTGATGAGCGGCAGAACAACGTGAGCTGTACACCGCTGTCAAAACCACTAGTGTCAACAAGACAACGTTATTTCAACGTATATATATGCATATATATATATATCATTTTGCTGAGAAAAACAATGCTTTCACATCCCAGCTAACAGGTAAATGACGCAGTGTAATGAACAGTGAGACACTGCCCTGGCAGGGTTAGCACCCGTGTAAGGAACGACAAACTAGGCACACTTCTGAGGCTGTGACCTTTGGAGGGCTGGCTTGGCATGGTCAAACACACAACCTGTGGATTATGAGTGGGCTTCCCCCTGGCCATGAGACCAACTCGACTCTCTGAGGTAGAGCAGGCGTGCTTTAGCCTGTTGCGTCATGAATGTCAAAACCCAAGGTTAGGGTTGGGTTTGGGAGGATAACCTTTCCCCTACACCCCTAACCGAAAAACAAACAAACATCCCTCTCTTCCAAACTCTCTGACCGGGGGAGGCTAAGGAGAGAGAGAAAAAAGGAGAAAAAAAACAGAGAGCGACATGGCTGAGCATGTGTATGTGTGTTTACAGTGGAAATAGTGAGTCGGAGACATTTTCTTTGGGTCTCTTTTCCACTGTTTATGGAGAGGCGGTGAGGAACAACACTTCCTGAGAGGAAAGCCAGCTTTCCGAGCCCAAACCCCATCCAAGCCCTCCAGACGGAGAACACTCTGTCTCCAATTTATGTTTTCCACCCAGCTCCCCCGTAAACACCAGCACCAGAGACTGTGCTGGTGTGTGTGTGTGTGTGCGGAACGCGAGCGTGCACGTCATATCAGAGACGTGTTTGCGCAGCCAAAACGCACGAGCCAAACGCAGAGGCACCGCCTCCCTACGAGGAAAAACGGACATTCTTGTGCCATGTGCTTACCGGGCCTAATAGGTCTTTGTCATGCAAGAGGGGAGAGAGAGAGAGAGAGAGAGAGAGAGAGAGAGAGAGAGAGAGAGAGCTACGATGGCATGGCCATGACATCATCAGGGATTTCGGCGGCGTCCCGGACGGGCTCCTGGAGAGTCGCCGTCCTCGGGCCCGCTCCATCTGCGCAGCGTGCCGACGCAGCGTGATGACGCCGTGTGATGCTGAGCCCGTGTGACGAGACAATCTTAAACAGCGACCCTCGCCCTGCCTCTCTCCATCTCTTCCCCCCTCTCCCCCTCTCCCCCTCGCCCTGCCTCTCTCCATCTCTTCCCCCCTCTCCCCTCGCCCTGCCTCTCTCCATCTCTTCCCCCCTCTCCCCACCCCCCCCCCCCTCGCCCTGCCTCTCTCCATCTATTCCCCCCTCTCCCCCCCCCCCTCGCCCTGCCTCTCTCCATCTCTTCCCCCCTCTCCCCACCCCCCCCCCCTCGCCCTGCCTCTCTCCATCTCTTCCCCCCTCTCCCCCTCGCCCTGCCTCTCTCCATCTCTTCCCCCCCCCTCGCCCTGCCTCTCTCCATCTCTTCCCCCCTCTCTCCACCCCCCCCCCTCGCCCTGCCTCTCTCCATCTATTCCCCCCTCTCCCCCCCCCCCCCCCCCTCGCCCTGCCTCTCTCCCCTCCAGCCTCCTCCTTAATTACAACCAGATCAGACTATTAATGAAGCTGGTCTGATTTAGCAAAACACCTACCGGGAGACAGAGCTCGGCTCTCCTGTCAGAAGACATCACCCCCGTGTTGCAGTTAAGTGGTGACACCACACCGTGACACGTGTGACGGGGCAAAGGCTCGCGCGCGCGCACAAAGGGGGGCGATGACGTACAAACATGCCGACAGAGCTTTGATGAGCTCCTCTGTATGGGGGGTGGGGGGGGGGGGCTTTAAAGCACTCCAGTTATGTTGAGGCTTCCCACACGCATCCATATTTGATGTGCAGCGTGATGCTGGATGCGGCCTCGACAGCGAGCTCTCTGATCTCTCCCAACACATTTGTGTCAGACAACATGATGGTGCACACTGCGTTATCCGCCTCGTCTGTGTGTGTATGTGTGTGTGTGAGGGCGAGAGTGTGTTTATGCCGTCTTTCACACCAATACATTGGCCCTGGCCACCTGCAGAGAGCTCCATGTAATGGAGAGAAGCACACACACGCACACACAAAAGACCCAGCACCAAAAACCTGACCCCAACACACAGACAAAAACCCTAGCAGATCAAAAGGCTACACTCCATAACATCCAGAGAAAAGCCTGTTTACCGATCATCCAGTGTGAAGACAACAGACAGGAGTGGGGGGGGGGGGGGGGGGGCTTTTTGGTGAGGCTGGGGAGGGCGAGTGAGGCTGGGGGGGGCCACAGGGGTTGGGTTATACTGCTTGAGCTATTGCTAATGACTCTAAGAGGTGCTAGCCTGGGTGAACGGCCTTCCTAAGCTCGATACACAGCGTGCTTTTGTTATACGTCTCAAACTGAGGTCACTGAGGTCGCCACAGGGGTTTCCCGTGGTCTGTCACTGCTGGAATAAAACGCACCATTCAAACGTGTCAGGATCCGAAACAAATTGAGAGACAGAAAAACAGAGAGAGAGAGGTAGCGAGAGAAAGAGCGAGCGAGCCAGAGTAAGGGAGAGAAAGAGAGAGGATGAAGTAAGCATGGACTTTAAAAAAAGAAAGAAAGGAGAACGGAGCAACCATCGTTCGAATAACAGGAGGCAAAATCGTAAAACAACCCGGAACGTCCCAGAACATGAACAAATCCACTCTACTCCGGAACCCTGGATCATTTCACTCTCAACAGTGTTGTGGTGAAGGCCTGAAGTCAAGTCCTCTGACCCTTAAAGTAGACGGAAGTCTCTTCTGACTGACCTGAGACGGGTCATTAGGGGGATATCGCTAGAACAAGAGGAATCAGATATTTAAGAAGCTAGGGGTTGGGGAGTAACATGGCGGAAGGTTAAGTGAATTAAGAAATGTAAGTCCAGTTAAGCCCCTGCACCCCGCTATACAAGTCAGCTTCCTGTTGTCGGAGGGTAAAATGCTTAGGCTTTGCCGCGTTGTAATAGTATTACACATTAAACACCTCACAGGGTGCGTTTGAAGTCACTGTTTGTGTGTGTGCCTGTGTGTGCGTAAACCAACGCTCCAAAAACATCCTTACCTCCAGTGGAGGGAGACCACTGGACAGAGGAGGGGTTTTAACGGGCAGCAGAACAGAGAGAGGGAAGAGAGGGAAAGATTTAAAAAGAGGGATCGAGGACAGTTTGACTTTAATTAATGACTGCTCCACTCCCAATAACACTAGCCAAACTCTGGCCTATCTCCCCCGTACCCACCTCTCCCTGGTCCTCGATAAGACGTCGTACGATACGAGTGCACCGTGTTCCTATCCAACCGCGGCCTGTGTGTGTGTGCGCGTGTGTGTGCGCTTTGTACACGCACATGTAAAAGCAGCAAGGCGTAGATGGAACAGCCGGGGCAAGCCGGCCAGACTCTGTGACAGCAAGCAGAGGCTGCAGCCGTGTGAGTCGCTAAAAGACCCCTACCACCCCCCCCCCCCCCCCCCCCCACCCGAGACTGACAGGGAGCCAATCCCGGGACACGGACGTGAAGCGGTGAGGAGAAGCATCTGGACGACACGAAAACGAAATCTATTTTCTGACGGCGGACAGACGGACCCACTGTCCAACCCCTGCTAATCTAGCCCTCTCGTAATCCCTGTCAAAACCCTGGGAGGGAAGGAGGGAGGCAGGGAGGGGGAGAGAGAAGGAGGAGGAGGAGGAGGGGTCAGTGAACGAGAGATAAGGGGGGGAGTGAGAGTGTCAGAGCAAGATAGAGATAGAGGAACAGGGAGCGAGAAAAAAGAGAGAGAGAGAGAAGCAGGGGAAGGGAGAAAGAGCAAGCGATAGAGAGAGAGAGAGAGAGAGAGAGAGAGAGAGAAGCAGGGGAAGGGAGAAAGAGCAAGGGAGAGAGAGAGAGAGAGAGAGTTCGGGAACACTTGCATAATGCTGAAAATAGGTCTTGATCTTATCCCTGGGACTGGACCGAGGTGGACGGCCCACTAGCTAAATAAACAGTGAGGGGCTGGGCCGATGGACGCACACTGGAACACAGATCATATTCCATTCACGCCCTCTATTCACGGGATGGGCCCAGCAAAGTAGAGGACACAGTAGAGGCAGTATTACACTATTCCAATAACAGCCAGAGTCAGGGACTGAGCACTTCGGGCCTGTTAAATGGAAACTCGGAATGCCGAGCGCTTGGTGTGAAAAGAACGCGGAAGAGAGTGTCGGTACTCGCTAGCGTGTTCGCGTTCTGTATTTCAATTGACGCCGCGTCGCCGGTCCCACCAAATCTCTGGCCCCGAGGTGGGCTGCTCAGTCTCTACCGTAGGGATAGGATGGGGGGGGGAGTGTGTGTCCTGCCCTGCTCGACAGTATGTGCTTTGTATTCATTGCAGATAACGAGAGCCAGTTGGAGGAGAGGGGGGGGGGAGGAAGAAAAAAAAAGAGAGAAAGAAACAGCATTGATTTTGTTTGCTGGGCAGGCGTTTCTCCACACCGGGAGCAGGTCGATGCACGGAGCTGGAGGACTGGGGGAAGCTGCTGCAGGGACAGGCCATCTGCAGTGGACATTAGGTCTGCCTAGTGATCATGTCTGACTTATTAACCCAGCGCTCACACGCTAACGCACAGACATACAGGCAGCGGGAGGGGGGGGGGGGGGGTAGGAGTTGGCCACCTACACTGTTTACGCAGGGTGTAAGTCCCCCTATGGGAGAGAACTGGACAGACACAGACGCACAGACACAAAGACAGACAGACACACACACCGCCCGGCCTGAATGCCGTGCGTGTGCTGTGTACAGATAATTGTTACAATGTGAGAGAGGGGCTGCATGTTGTCTTTGGAGGCTCCTGGAAGCTCACTGCCTTTGATCACACAGTGACTGACAGTCTGGTAAGCAAGGTGCTACACGCACACGCACACATCATTACCATATATAGGCGAGATCGGGGATCAATCCGGTTCAACTCTTGATTATGTGTAATGAGGCAAGCACACTCTTGTTGGCCATACTCCTGTTTCTGCTTGCTGTGGTCTGAAGAACTTTTCGTTTTGTTTTTATTACGTATTCTTAGAGCAGTTTATATGAGTAACTGTGTCTGCAGTGTGTAGGTGACAGGCTGTACAAACACTCCAGTCACCACACTAACATTCTCTATCCCACAAGCCCCTGGAAATGGGACTGTCGTGACATTTTCAGCTGTGAGAGTGCAGAGATGGAGTGAGAAGTCTGAAGGGAGAGTGGTAGGCACACACACACACACACAGATGTGGACGCGCACACACACAGAAGGAAGCACAGGAAATTAGCTAGTTCCTGTCAAGGACAGCAAGGATAGGAGGAGAAAGACAGTGCTACAGAAAGAGATGAAGATGGAGAGACAGAGAGAGCAGACATTACTTTAGCAAGGCTACAGTTCATTTCTCCTCTGACACACAAACATTTGATTTTGCAATAACCTCTGTAACCCACCCTACTTACTGTGTGTGCGTGTGTGTGCGAGTGTGTGTGGCCCAGACCAGACCTCCTCCAGCACCACACCTCAGCAGTATGACCTTCGACCCCCAGCAGATGGCTCAGGGTGAAATCCAAAACTCTGTGTTTCCATCTCAGCACAAAACACACCGACAACTGGACACACGCGGTCATTTCGATGCGGTTGCTTCCACAGGGAAAAAAAACTCATACTACTCGGAAAAAAAGCCACTATTTTGTATGACAACGGTACCATGTCTCTCAGTGACTGTGAGATGGACATGAAGATAAGCCCATAGCAGAACCATGTCACCAAGAGAGGAGGAGATAAAAGGAGAATGCAGAGGAGGACAGAGCAGTAACAGTAGTGGATGTCTTCGGTCCAGGATCCGTGTGTGTGTGTGTGTGTGTGTGCATGCCACAGCGGTGAAATGCAGCATGTCAGCTCCAAGGAGCAGCCGGTCGCAGAACAAAGACTCAGTGAAGGAGCCTGCTAATGATCTGAGAGCCTGCACATTTTACCCAATGCCAGACACACAGACACACACACACAAGAGCAGGCAAACCGATACACAAATCGCTCCTCACTGACTGGCTGCTGTGAGATGGTCCACAGAAGTAATCTGTCTACAGGACAGAGGGAAGGAGAGAGAGAGAGGAGGAGAAATATTGAAAAAAAAAAAAAAATAGTTGGCTGAGGATATAGGAGATATTGTTAGGGTTAACCCTACACTACTGTGTGTGTGTGTGTGTGTGTGTGTATATTTGTGTGGTGTGTGTGTGTGTGGTGTGTGAGCGGCAGTTCATTAAAAGTCATGCCAACGTGGTTGAACAGCAGCTCCAGGCTCCTAGTGGCTACGCTAATCCTTCAGTTAGCTAGCTCGTCAATACCACCTACCCACCTACATGACACCCCTCCATCACTCCACGCTCCCGCTCCCTCCCCCTCCTTTCCTGTTTGCATTCACCCCTCCCCTATTCCACCGTTCTCCACCCCCCCACGAGACTCCACCACCTAGCCGAGCCCCCTCGCTGTGTTTCCAAATCCATCTTCCTTTCTTTCCCTCCACTGATAAAAGACACAAAGGGGATTTGTAGTCAGAAGTGAAAGTAGTGAGGTCAACTCCAAGCCTGGTTATTAAGCCCCCCCATACAACCTGCCATGGGGGGGGGGGGGGGAACCAGAGGTGAGGGCCCCAGGGGCCACAGACCATTCACTGGGTCCCGGCCTGGACACGGGACTGAGGGCGGGGTGGGGGCTAAGAAGTGAGTGAGGCTGGGTAATGGAAAGAAGCAGGAACGGCTTGGGAGTGGGAGTTGGAGCAACCAGCAACTAGAGACCAGGCCAGCCTGCCCTGCCACCAACACCACCGCACCCAAACCCCCTCACACACAGTCGCACTTCAATTCTGGCCTGTGGCTGTAGTAAGCCCTAATGCCGTAGCCTGCTGTGTTGAACCTGGCGTGCCCCGAGGCAACACAGTCCTGCACCCAGAGGATGTCCACTTCTGTCTGCTGGTGGGGGATAAGCCCTCTTTAGAACAGGATTTGCCCTCTCCCCACCACCCCTATCTTTGGGACCTAATTCAGTACATCTCAGTACAGATCATTTTTCATCTCCCAATCTGCTTTACTCACAGTGGTTGGGTGGGGGATAGGGATGGACAGTGGAGGGCTGGATCAAGATGGGGATGTTTCGAGGGAGGGGTGGGGTCAGGTGGGTGGGTGGGTGTTGTCAAGTGGGTGGGGTCAAGTGGGTGGGGTCAGGTGGGTGAGTGGGTGGGTTCAGGTGTGTTGGTGGGTGGGTGGAGTTAGGTGGGTGGGTGGGGTCAGGTGGGTGAGTGGGTGGGTTCAGGTGTGTTGGTGGGTGGAGTTAGGTGGGTGGGTGGGGTCAGGTGGGTGAGTGGGTGGGTTCAGGTGTGTTGGTGGGTGGGTGGAGTTAGGTGGGTGGGGTCAGGTGGGTGGGTGGAGTCAGGTAGGTGGGGTCAGGTGGGTGGGTGGGGTCAGGTGGGTGGGTGGGGTCAGGTGGGTGGGGTTCAGAGAGATCAGCTTTCTTAACACACTTTTCTGCAGTGATGGCATAGGATGAGGTCTTCTTCCTTCACATCTGCTCAGCTGAGCAATCAGGTCATCTTTTCTTCTCTCTCACACACACACAAACACGCATACGCACACACAGCATGTATGCTCCGAGACATGCTCTGCGTGCAGACTGCAGTTGTTGCCAATGACGTCATTCCTGATTCGGGCAACCTCTTGTCTCACTGCGTGAACGTGGAGTAGAGCAGGCTGGTTTAACAGACAAGCCTGTCCCGTCTGTCTTGTCTGTCCCGTCTGTCTTGTCTGTCCCGTCTGTCCCATCTGTCCCGTCTGTCTTGTCTGTCCCGTCTGTCTTGTCTGTCCCGTCTGTCTTGTCTGTCCCGTCTGTCTTGTCTGTCCCGTCTGTCTTGTCTGTCCCGTCTGTCTTGTCTGTCTTGTCTGTCCCGTCTGTCTTGTCTGTCTTGTCTGTCCCGCCTGTCCTGTCTGTCCCGTCTGTCTTTCTACTCCCCCTTCTGCCTGCCCAACTTTTCATCTGCCTCTGTGTGTCAATCCATCTCTCCATTCCAACAGAAGCACTCATCCACATGAGCCCAACAGTTTGATTGTCATCCTGTTTACCAGCCAGTTGACACCTCATGGTAAATTGCTGATGACATGAGAGGGCTGAAGACCCCCTCAGAAAACACGGTGGTAGGAATACAGACAACTACTTCAGTTAAATGCAGCTTCATAGCAAATATGATCTCGTCTCGACCTCCATCCACCTCTGACCCCCATGTAGAGATTTGAAGAGCTTAATTGGTGCCGGTTGTGTGTGTGACGTTCATGGTGTGTTTGTGTATGTGTGTGCCACCGCGAAGCAGGGAGATACTGTATACTGTATAGGGATGAAGTGAGCCACACTTATGTACAAACACACAGACACAAGCTAGCCAACCCTTCCACTGTTGATAATGAGTAGCTTTCTACATGCGTACGTGTCAAGGTTGAGCATGCACACGCACACACACTTTATTAGACAACACTGCTTTCCTCTCCCACCTCTCAGACAAAACGACTCCAATCGACACAACCACTGCTCTGCTGTACTCCTACTACTGCTTTCAGCTGTTATAGGCTCAGAATACCCTTTATTCTTATCACCCACACACACACAGACACACAGACACACGCGCGCGCATTTTCGATTCACATAAACATCGACAGAATCCTTATATATACCATAACGCTCCAGCCCACAATGCTACGATCCTGGTGGTGACATTTTGAAATATCATACTCCCTGTGACATTTCAGACACACGGGTATCTACAGTGCATTTCTCTGCAGCCTACTCTCGATCAGAGATACAGTATATCAGTCAAAAACAGCCTGGGGGGAGGGGGGGGGGCTGTTTGCTTGTGAAAGCAATGATGTGATGAAGCCCTGTTCATTACCGCCTTGTTAGCCACTGGTAGTATCAGAGGGAGAGATTGTCAGATCCGTCACGCGCAAAGCCTTTTCTACTCGCGTTTAACCTAGGTGGGAATGAGCTGGCAGGCCAGGAGTCCCTAAATGAATCGCCTGGTATCAAAGTGTTCTGGCTGATAGCAGTGAGCTTGTTTGTCTCTCTATCGGGGCCCCCGGGGGACACAGCCACTGTACGTGTGCCCCTCCAATCAGGCCATGGCAAGAGACTTGCCCTAGGATCTTATGTATGTATGTGTGTGCGTGTGTGTGTGCGTGGGGGGGGGGGCTCAATGTGTGCATGAAGTCAACACCAGAGCAGCAACGCATTACGATCAGATGTCCGCATGTGATATCGGGTTGGAAACAAATAATCTGTAAAGCTGTCGTTTGAACGCACTGTCCCTTTGTAAGCCTGGTGACATGTTAACCGAATGAACCCAAGAGGGTTTCTTTATTTCTGTATGTACTGTAAGCCATCTAGCACACAGATGCCCCTACTGCACCTCCCCCTGGTCTGTGAATTTAGGGAAGAACATGAGTTAGTTCTATCTCTCCCTATCTTACCTGGTGTCCATGACGATCTTCTTGGTTGACTCAACTGACTAGGACATCAGTCGCTATAGCAATCCATCCATGCCACCGTCAGAGACAGGAGCAGGGATAACAGTTCAGTCAGGATTCTCATGTTTCATGTGTTCACTAGACAGGTTTTGCATGAACATATCAACAATCTCCCAGTCAAGGTGATGGGTCATGACATTCCCCCACTCTTATATTCACAGGTAAGATGAGATGGCTGCAGAAACACTCCATTGCAATGTCTTGTAAGTGACCGTTTGGAAAGTTTGAAAAACAAAACAGGCCATTTCCTGGATGTGCATTGCAGTGCCAGTGAGCCGCACCAGAGAGAAACCAAGCTTTCAATCTGAGCTCCACCCAAAACACAAGAACACAAAATGGCGGATGAAAAAGAAAATCATTTGGAGGGATTTTATAGATTGCAGATTTAATGTCCGGCAGATAGAAGAAGGAAAAAAAAAAAGATCAGGGATTAATCCTCTTAGTTGTTTGTTTGGTAATCTGATTTAGTCTGATTTAGTCTGCTCTCTCGGGTTGTGGTTGCTAACGTTGTGGTCGCTGGATGGACAATTTGCACCTTCCATTTACCAGTGATTTGGGTTATATTAGGGTTTTGACTTAACATATCAACAAATCTCCCGGCAGGAACACCAAAGCCAGGGATGTGTCCGGGTCAGAAACCTCTTTCATTTTGTCACTGCTTTTCGAAGAGACAACATCTTTGTCTCTCTTCCAAATCAATGACCTACTTTACACATTAACACACAGACTAGTTTCAGGGTAGCTACATGGCTCCAGCCCCAGGCTCTTTTCGTTTTCAGCTTCCTTCCTTGTTTATATATATACATATATTTTTTTTTTTATATTGTTTTTTTGACTTCAGTTCAACCCTGCCTAAAAATTCTGCAATCCCTTCTTTCTCACTTCCTCCATGTTCAGCTGATCCCTTCTTCAACACGACTGGATGGATAATAAGGGGTTTGGCTTTGCCTTCACTGTGACTGGATCCTGTGTTGTCATTCGGGGAGGTGAGGCTGACACGGAGGCCCACCTGAGGAGTCCAGAAGCGGGGCAGAGCTATTTCCAGCTCCCCCCTCCCCTGCCTCCATCTATGAAGGGAAATCACCCCCCCCTCCCCTCTCTACCATCCACCCACGCACGCAAAGCCACAGAACACATTGAAGAATAGATCTATTATTCAAACAGGCTCTTATGGACCAGACGTTGAGTCGCCGACCTATAGTGTACACCTCACATATTTCAGACAGAACACAATAGGCAAAATACCTTTAATCCGAACATTTTTGCATGCTAACTTGCTCTGTTGGACTGTGCCCTGAACAGGTTAAATCTGGGAGTTAAGGGGGTGACGGGGGGGGTGACTCAGACCTGACAGCCCTTGCATTCATTCAGTCTGTCTACCATACAATATTGCCTTCATTTAACGCCGCCATAGGGAAGGTTTGAGGGGAGCTGGAAATAGAACACAAAACATTTTTACAATGTGAGGAATGGCATATAGAACTGACGTCCAAAGTTCATAACCCCACCCTGAGCTGCAAACAGAAACAAGCTGTTCCCTCGGAAGCATAGTAGCAGTAGTGAATTAAATCCAACGCACGCACACACACGCAGTGTTTATGAAACATCAGGAAATACCAGAGAAGGCATTCCTGTGCAGCCATCCTGGCTCATGTGATCGTACACACGCGCGCGCGCACACACACACAGACCAGATTGTATGCGTGTTTGCTCAAGGACCATGATAAGAAAATGGGGTAACAGGGGGAAAATGCGTAATCTGATATGCATGACTTGAGGTTTCTCTCTGCCTCTCCTTTCTTTTCCCTCTTGGAAATCGCAGGTTGCATCCATAATTTACACCAGCCTCCGCCTGTCTCCCTCACTCCTGTCCTCTCTCTTCCCCTTTCCTTCCCCTCTCTCTCCCCCCCGCTCCCGCTCGCCCTCTCTTCCTCTGCAATCTGGCTTTTGCAGCTCTCTTTATTAGCATACTGCAGAATGTGCAGATGCCACCGGAAAGACTCCCCCTTCCAGCAGTGGGAGGCCTTGCATGCACCCACACGACGCCTTGGAAATTTCACTCACTTCCACGCACTCAAATCAAAGGGACGAGGGTGTTACATTTACATTTAGTCATTTAGCAGACGCTCTTATCCAGAGCGACTTACAGTAAGTACAGGGACATTCCCCCGAGGCAAGTAGGGTGAAGTGCCTTGCCCAAGGACACAACGTCAGTTGGCATGACCGGGAATCGAACTGGCAACCTTCGGATTACTAGCCCGATTCCCTCACCGCTCAGCCAACTGACTCTGTGTTAGGGTGGTGGCGTGGGTCTGGGGGGTGGTGGGGTGTCAGGCAGGTACAGATTACAATAGCCCCTCTCTGGGGGACTGATCAAGGTATTGATAGAGACGGATCAGTGGGTATGGGTTGTAACTGAGTTGGGGGGGTTGGCTCAACATCAGAACCGCAGGGCCGGTCATGTTTCCGGGCTCTGGGGACAGTTTCTCAGAAGGCCATCCTGAGCGTGGTACAGCCCCAGAGCGCACGGTCACCATTGCACCTTTCTATCGACGCCCTCCAAAACAATCGGCCTGAAAGACGCCGTGCGATGGACAAAGATGAGACATTGTGCTTGTCCTCCATCTCGGGTCTAGTCTCACAGTGTCACAACGGGTAACAGCTCGGTCTCAAGCTTAGGAAGTCATCAACTTATTTAGAAGTCCATCAACAGTCATATTGCACTTCTTTTGCATCTCATTTCATATTTTATATCTTACATTGTATAGTATTGTTTTAGAACGATTTAGAACGTTTTTTAGACTTTTTCCAACTTTTTATATTTAAGATTCTTCCATGTGTATCGTATGCACCTCCCTGCCACAGTAAATTCCTTTTTGGTGGGAACTTACATGGCGAATAAAGCCCATTCTGATTCAGATTCAACAGCCACCACCCAATGACCCTTAATTTAGTTCATCTGGCAGTCTTTTGTCTCCTGCTGAAACAATGGAAGGCGTTGTGCCAGATACTGAGGCATGGTTAAGGTGTTTGTGGTCAACGACGGAATAGTGGGACATCGCAAAACTGCTCGTTTAACGTTGTGTTGAAAAGTTCTGCCCTGGCTGCTGGCAAACGGCCCTGGTTCGGGTTGAAAATCATTGTGCTTCGTACACCAGGACACCAACAACTTTCTGAAACAATCTCTCACAGCTCGAGAACCCCATAACACTATGCATGTCCCCTAATGAGATGACATAAAGCACAAAAATACAGCAGTTTCTAGATGTGGAGCACCAAATACAAACAACCCAGGCACTGTACATTACTTCATACCGAACACGGGGTCATTTAGCCCCGATTGAAAATGACTCGGTGCTGCTCTCTTATCTTTTGATATTGCCCAATGTATTCACTTTAGAGGCAGTTTAACAAAGCCATGTAAGGACTGTCTGCATTAGCCAGTGAGCAGACAGGACTCAGTATATGACATTAATTAGAGTCTTACCAGAGGAGGGGCAGATTCCTGTGTTTCGTATTACCCAAAGCTCCTTATCCTCATCAATCAAAGAATATGCCTGGAATTAGAGCAGAATACATGTGCGGAACACATTAGAGTCTCTGACCAAACGTAATCATCTGTTTAGGGCACAAACACATTTTTTGGGGGTCTGATCATTCATCATGGATGAGATAATGCATTTTCTTTGCTATAACGGAGGTTTAAAATAATACATGTGACACGTCCTAAAAGAAAAACGACCACAAGCACGATCATAAGAACAGCGGTTTGTCTTCGCAACGGCATCTGTTTTAAATGTAAAGACACGTCCTCTTGTTATGGTGCTCTTTCCGTTTAATTGAGTCTCTCTGGAAGTGAAGCGGAGTGTGTAGCACAGTACTGTACGAACATGTGCTGTGGGACATCGTGGAAATGAGAGGTCTACGTTGGATGAACACAGATTCAGATCTCAATCAATGCGGATCTCCATCGGCATTGACAATCGCGACACGATGTTCCATCAAACCTCCCTAGATCCTCTATCGGTGCGAGACTCATTAGTGCACAGTGACACTGGGGAACCAGAGAAACTGTACGCACCGCAGATTGAGCATGTCGGCGGTTGGGTTCTGTTGGGTTCTAGAAAACGCGTCCACTTGAAGACTGTGTCTCTTTGAACTCTCTTGGCTGTAATCACAGATACATATTTCAGCCCAGCTTCTGTCCGTCACAGACCACTATCTGCAAGGTATCTTAATAGGAGAGCCATGTGTCGACTAGCAATGTGCTACTTTGCAAGCGACGATGTTTGACGCCGTTCTCTGGGAGTTGCAAATTCTAGTCGGTCCGTTAACATTCTGCTCCCATGTCTGTGGACGACGCATGGATCTTCCACACACAGCCGACCGGTGGAAAAGGCAGGTATGAATCTTCGCAGGCCACAGATTGGCCCACATTTAATTATTGTTAACACCGATACTAGGAAACTAAGTGTGCCTCCATTAGTTATTCGTTTCCCCCATATTTGAGTCAAATTACATTAGTCATATGGGTTTAATTAACTAAATGTGATCTGATATTGTAATTTCACACTTGAATACTGGGATACTGAGCGCCATACTCAAGCACAAAAGAAACATGGGAAACTAGCACTCATTAGAGCCGCTTATGGGTAGTCATGCATTGGCATTATGCTATATGATCATAATTAGGCTTTTTTACAGGGAGGTTACTTTTATTTCTTTAAGACTCTGCTCTTTTTTTGGCCCAAGCTCTTAGTCTAATTAGCTATTCAGAACCATGTCAAATTCAAGTCTTTCTTCTAGTGAATTATCCAACCTCTCATTAGCGCGTATCTCAAAGACCTCAGTGACAAAGTCTTCTTATTCTCCCGTGGACCAAGAGTGCCCATACAAAACTTTTTCCATCATCACAAACGCCCACATGCTCACAGGACGCCACTGCTGTGGCTGCAGCTCTAGCTGCAGGTGTCTGCTATTCAAACAGGCAGCGCAGAGCTCCCCTGGGAGTTTGCCAAGCCTGTGTTCAGTTCCCTTGGAGAGGGTCTGCTAGAGTATCGTCGCAGTGTCGTGTTTAAGGGCTGGGCAACTCTCCCTCAGACAAAAGGGACTGAATGCATTTCGGGCGAGGGGTGTAAATAGCTCCATGTCATTGACATATCCTCTGCACTGACACATGAGGTATGAAGTAGCGGACTTCCTCGCAGCTCGAAAATATATCTGCCGAGAAATTTCCGCCTGCTTACAGAAAACCATCACACCACTGGGCAACAGCCGCGGAATTATCAGCCCCCCGAGACGAACGCAGGCATTGATTTGTTGCTTGTTTGTTTATGTCGAGCCCTCTGTGGAGGACAGGCGCCTCCTCCTGTTGAGACGTCGTTTCCGTGTCACACAGCGTGATGGGATGCAAGGGGTGTGGGGTGATTTGGCCACACACACAGACACACTTTGAGCATTACATCTGGATTAATCTCCATTGGGCGTCATCACAGATGCCATTAAACGTGGCAGAAGGCGAGAGTAGCGCAGGAGAGAGGCGGCCCGGTATGAATAATTTATTCGGGGCCTCATCTCGTCTCACACTGGGGGGATTTCTGCTTTCAATTTACACCATTTCTTTTTTTTTCTTCTTCTCCCATATTCAAATATGCACTGCAGATTTGTTGTGATTGGCACGCAGAAGGTCAACGTGAGCTAGCCAACATCGCTAGAGTTCTCCGGGTCTATTAGCAGGCTAGGTGCTCAGTGCGTCACATGTCTTTGTGTGTGCGCGTGCGTGTGCACATGTGTCAGTGTGTATTGCGCGAGCCTTTGTTTACCCCGGTTTGTGCTGCGTGACACAGGAGAATAGGTCTGCGGAGAGCAGAGACAGCGGTGTGTGTCGGAGCTTATTAGGCTGCTTTCCAAGGACACAGGAGGCTCTAGACATCACACCGAATAGGAGAAACACTGTAACTAATCACAGGAGGGGGAAGTGAGGACTACAGAGAGAACAGGAGCAGGGGGACAGAGAGTCGGCTAGAGAGAGTCAGCTAGAGAGAGAGAGACAGCTAGAGAGAGAGTCAGCTAGAGAGAGAGAGAGACAGCTGGAGAGTCAGCTAGAGAGAGACAGCTAGAGAGAGAGTCAGCAGGAGGGAGAGAGCGAGAGAGAGGGAGAGAGGGGGGGAGAGGAAGAAAAACTGAGACAGGGGCAGGGAGGGAGGGAGAGAGAGATAGAGACAGAAAGAAATGGCTAGCCTCGCTTCCATATCCACACAGGGACTGTGAAAGTGACAAGAAACGGTTCAGCAAGACACAGGTCAGAGAGAGTACAGAGGCGGCTATTAGCTGAAGAGACTCAGTGGAACAGAGAAAAGAAAAACAAACGTAAAAAAAAAGAAATAAAAAAAAGTATATTTGCAAGTCCTCCGTGTGAATTCTCGGCGCTTTGAGCAGCCGAGCGCTGCTGAGGGACTTTACATGTTGTCGTTGTTGTGCTAGTCCACAGGGAAAAGATCAGCCTTTGTCAGTTTACTTCACCGTGAAAAAGAGACCCCGACACACACAAACAGAGATACAGACAAGCACCTTTGTTGGCTTAAAAAAGAACAAAAGACAAAAAGAAAAAAAAGAAGAACAAAAAAGAGACACAGAGCTCCCGTATGTCAATGTCTGAAATACAATCACGTCCTCTAAAATGTGTGACAACTCAAATCCTCTCTGGAATAGCATGCGCAGCAAGTCGTGGTTCATCACCGTCTCAGTGGTTACAGTGAGAAGTGGTCGTCACTTAAAAAGGAACTCCTCGTACGAGCAGAACGAACGGTTCAGAAATGGGCTAAATCACTGACAGACAGAGAGACTCTATCTGACTTCATGTCTGGGCAGTCACTCCAATTTAACCCCGAAGACCTCCTCTAGGCCTCTCTCAGTAATACACTTGTCTAGTGTATGTTTAACAGTGTCAAATGTTGCTGACCGCGGGCTAAGATGCACTCTTAGCAACCCTTACTCCCTCCGTCTGTAAAATGAACAGAGGTAAACACCAGTATGACACGGCTTGGAGGAATGCGTGCACAGATTGATGTGCCCCCCCCCCCCCTCCACTATCCCTCCCTCTCTCTATGGGTAGGTCTATATGTAACCAGTAATTATCGAGGTTATTTTCTCCAGAGGGCTCTGAATCCCCGTTTATGGTCATGAGTGTGTCAGTGGCCTTGGCCTCGTCACCCCCACTCACCCCCCACCCCTCTTACCCTGCGAGGAACAGGACACTGTCACAGTTGCAGCCCAAAACACAACCACTCCCATCCCACCCTACCCCCGCTGCTAGAACTTCCAACTCGGCGGTTGCTGAAACCTTTCCACTGCCCTGTCGTCAACCTCTTTGGGGGATTTGTTGACACACAAAGACAACAGAACAGACCTTCTAGGCAGTCGTCCTTTCTTATTAACCAGAGGAAAGTCCGGCTTGGAAGTGTGTGTGTGTGTGTGTGTGTGTGTGGGGGGGGGGGTTTACTGTGCGAATCTTTGGCAGGCAGACTCTGGAGGATTGAGGGCCGGATTAGAACATACGTTTCCTGCAGCAGAGGAAGCGGTGCTGTGAGAGGCCACTGGTTAACAAGCACAGTCAAACACAATAGGCCTAGCCGCTCAGGAGAGACGAAGAACACCTTCGCCTGAGGACTAACTAAGGGCTGTTGTTTCTGGCTGTCTGCTCCACGCTGTAGGTTTGTGACTTGGCAAAAAGTTGAAAACAAATTAAATAACGGAAGGGTGGTGGGGGGGGGGGGGGGGGGGGGGGTTATGCAGTACATTTGTTAGGGGCAAACTGCCCGGTCTGTGTGTGTGTTGTAGCGTGGGTCAGGAGGGCACACGGGGGACAGTCGTCCGCCCCCCCCCCCCTAACAAAAGGGGCTTCCTCCTTGGTTTCGGCAGCCGGGTCAGCTTTGTCAGCACACGGAAATGCCTGGAGAGGGAATGATAATACTGGCAAGTCCCTGCAGCTCTTCCACAGAAAACCACACAGGTCCTGCAACTGCACCCAGAGAACACACACGCACACACACACACTCACGCAGTAACATTATCACACATGCGCTAGCACGCACACCCCGAGCTGCCAGGGCAGAGGGCTCGGGTTACACTTGGGAGTTAACCTAAAGAACATAAACACTGGTGTTCCCTTACCGCTTCAGAGCTCCAGAGGAGAGGGAGCCCTTTCCACGTACAGCACAGGAGCTCGAGGCGGGGTGACGTGACCCCTGGACCTACAGCACCAGACACACAGAACCACCAACTGACCTCCACCTGGACACACAGCAGCCACAGTTCTGGACCCCCAAAACGTAAGATGGACAATAACAACTTTTTTTGGAGGAGGAAGTGGGTGAGGAAATGTTCTTCGGTGAAAAAATGTGACCGGGTGTACCAGTTCATGAGGTTTGTCGAGCGTTTATCGAGGTTCTCTGGCCGTGGAGGAGTTTTCCAGGCAGCTGTTGGCTTCTCTGTCGGGCCTGTTTATCCAGTGACAGCGGGCAGGCAGCCATGACACCAGGAGGCACTCTGGCAGCCAGTAGGGCTGACAGACGTATCTCCTCCATGACATACAATACACACACTCGCCGCACGCATCCACATGCATCCACATGCACTCGCTCACACAGACAGATCACACCCCGCTTGCATCTGTAAGGCAATTACCCCTCCTTTAACCCCCTCCCCCCCCCCCCCTCCCCTCCCCCCTGCTCCCTCTTACTTGTCTGAACCAGGTTTTCTGTCTCCGGTCACACACTTGGCTTCCTTGTACTCTTAACGTGGTGCACACTTGCGCTGGGTTGTCTGGCGAGCAACCAGCCAGAGTGGGTGTGGGGAGAAGGGGGGGGGGGGGGGGGGGGGAGTCAGGGAGGGGACCGGGAGGGAGGGAGAGGGCGTCGGGGGGCGAGGGAGAGGGGGTTTGGGAGGGGTGTTTTGGAGGGAGGGAGGAGGTCAGGGAGGGAGAGGGGAAGAGGGCAACAAGGAGGGAGAGGGGGGGGGGTCATGGGAGGGAGAGGGGGTTGGGGAGGGAGGAAAAGGGGGGTCATGTTTCATGGGGGCCAACTGTTGGACACACAGCCTCTCCAAAAGGAGCAGAGTTAGCTTGCCCCAGTGCTTTCAAGCTCCAGACACGCACGCACACACACACACACACACGCACACACTTATTTACCAGAGCCCAGAGCCAGCTGCAGCCGTTCTCAATTAGGAGGGTCAGAGAGCGGGGAATAACTCACGCTCTGGTATCTAAGGCTGGAAGCAACCACAGACCCACGGCAACAAGAAACCATGGCTGAAATGTACTGGGTTGAACATCGGGCTGAGGCCCCACGTGTGTGTGTGTGTGCGTGTGTGTAGGTGCTTGTGTGTGTGCGTGTGTGCGAATCTGGCCGTGTGAGTGGGCGTAAATCTGCACTCTGTCAACACGCTGTCAGTGAATTTCGACCGTGGTATCTAAGCAGCCGTACATGACCTATGAACGCCGTGGTCGGTGCTGAAACACCTTTTCTCAGGTGATCGTAAGCAGGTACTCTCCCTACACTGAAACACTGGTGACCACATTCTCAACCCAGCCTGGGTCTCCCTGCCGTTTACAACAGAATGCACGCATACCTGCACACACGGAAATACACACACACACACACACCCACACCCCATGCAGAGAACGACTTAATTGCTTTGTTTCAGTGGTCCCTTCTGAATGAGGGAAAGAGGCTTGGAGGTTTACAAGTTACATCTGCTGGTGTTGGATTTCTTCAAGCTATGGAGAGTCAGTCAGTAAAATACACACACACCGACACACATACACACAGCAGGTGCTGTACTTCATACAAGCTTCGGGCCTCCAAAGCCCGTTGCATCGGAAGGAGGTGAAACCAGAACTAAACATCTGTCCCTCTTTAGCAAAAAACCCTCCGATTCCACTATACACAAAATACTGGATTCTAAGATCAGGCAGAGCAGTATCATGGCACAGTGTGTCATGCGCTGAGTTCGATGCTGTCAAACAGGAACAGGAAATGAATTTATCAGCCCGGTCGATCCAGCATGAGTTTGCCTTCCCAGCCGTTGCACTACACAAACTCTGCCGAACTCTGAGTGATCAATTATACAGACTGTATAGACAGCTACCACTTCAACTGGCAGTGTATATCACGTCATGAAACATTTTTCACCTTTCTGCCCAGTTACCATTTAAAGATTTATGATTAAAAAAAATATATATATATACTGATCTACATGGAAAATTGGTTGGTAAGAACAACTTTAACTGGCAATTACAACTGTCATTATGGCACGACATTTGGGAGGAATCTTGTATTGTATTCATAGACTCAGAGTGGAGTATCTCTGGAGCTGTTTGTTGAAAGAGAAAGTGAGTGATATAGGGAGAAGGAGAGAGGGAGAAGACGGATGGATCTATAGAAAGGAAGAGAGAGATCAAGATAAAGAGAAAGAATGAGCAAGAGATAGGAAATCAGCAGAGATAACATCTGAATGAGATCCCCAATCTTTCCATTGAGACAAACAGAGCCATCTCTTCATCTGCACTCTTTCACCTGAGTTCACCTAAAGCACAAGCTCACATGCAAATTCAAGTCACGAATATAGACAACTACCATTATTAATAGATGGTGATGGCAGCCATTACCCCCCCCCACTACCACCACCACCCATTCCAGCCAAGGAACATGTAACTGGGATACTGGAATTTCTGCACACCATTCAGAAATTATTCAAATGAAGCCATCCGTTTTTTTTCTGTTTACATTATTGAATGGGTTGATGGAACTGAGCAAAGTGGTATTATTCGTAAACAATTCAGCAATTCATCTGCCCCCCCTGCTCCCACTCTTTCCCTCAAACGCTCTCTCTTTCCCTCTCTGAGATGTAACAGGATGTGCGGGGAGGGGGGGGGGGGGGGGTGGGGGTGGGGGGTATTATTGACCGCGTGTCGTCTCGTGATGTGCACTGCATTACACTCATTCGTCAGAGTGACAGGGACGACTGACAGGCCGGGCGGGCAGCGTGCGGGCCGTGTAATCACACCACGACGCCATGACACGAGGGAGTCAGGTGGCTGAGCGGTGAGGGAATCGGGCTAGTAATCCGAAGGTTGCCAGTTCGATTCCCGGTCAAGCCAACTGACTTTGTGTCCTTGGGCAAAGTACTTCACCCTACTTGCCTCGGGGGAATGTCCCTGTACTTACTGTAAGTCGCTCTGGATAAGAGCGTCTGCTAAATGACTCAAATGTAAATGTAAATGACGGCCCTGCCGCGGCTCCCTGTCCCTGCCTCTTGACGGCGGTTTCCTCCCGCAGGGTTGACAGTGGGAGACACACCTCCTGCCATTTTGGAAAGGAGTAGGGGGGAGGGGGGGGGGGGGGGGGGGGGCTGGACAGACGTATCTATTCAAACAATCATTCGTGGTGACGTAGTTATTGCAGGTGAGACTTCGGGCTACCCTGCGTGTACTCATGTCCTCTGCGTCGCTACCGAGACGGCACAAAGGCCATGGACACGCGAAGGCGGTGCGACCCGACGCAACCCGCGCCTTCGACGCGCTCTCGACCGCGACGAGCAGCTCCGCGGCTCGTTCTGTCGCTCCGCCAAAATGGCATGCGCGTTTCGTGGCCGCAGCCCAGGGACTCGCTGGTTGAGGGAGAACCCAGAGCCCTTGTCCTCGTACGCTCTCTCCAGGTACAGCTTCAGACAGTTCTCAGGCCGAGACAGGCCCAGACACACACAGGAGAGTGGGAGAGAGAGAGAAACACTAGAGCCCTTGTACTTGCTGGCCTTCTCACTGTGTCACATGAATACATTTGCCTTCCGTCAACATTACAGAAAGAGACAGAGGGAAAGCTTGAGAGAAGGAGCGAGAGAGAGAGAGAGAGAGAGAGAGAGAGTGCCAGTGGGTAACAGAGGGGGAGAGGAAGTGTTAGTGACTAAGAGAGAGACAGAAAGAGAGAGAGAGACAGAGAGAGAAGGAGAGAGAGAGAGCGAGAGAGAGACAGAGAGAAAGAGAGAGACAGAGAGATGTGGATCGTCATGGCGTGAGCTCATCTTCGGAGCCCTGACATCCTTTATCGGGGAAAACGCCACGCGGCGCGCTGAGGCGCCGTCAACATACCGTTTTAACTCCACACTCAGGTCACCCCACGACGTGTCAACGTTAGCAGCGCCGAGACAAATCTATCCGGCCCGAGAAAATACGTCTCGTCGCAACGAAGAGAGCGACACTCGGAAAACCACGTGCGTCGTGACAATGTCTTTGTCTCTCACGGCAAATGAAACGTGGAGTGTTTGATTACTTTAGGCATTAGTGTAGCAGCTTGATCATCGGTAGTGCGAATGCAAGTGTGAGGGTGCATGGATACATGGGATAGTGGGGGGGGGGGGGGGGGGAGACAGGCTTTTGGTGCATGCAGCATGTTTGTGGAGAGACCGAGCAATGCCTTCCCGAAGCTTTTGTGTGTCTGATGTCGTGTCCTGTCACATTCTGTATCATTGTTCTGTTTTGTGCACTGCCACTCTTGCTGTGAGTGTACTCTTACTGTCACTCTGCTTTGTGTGTGTGTGCAAGTGTGTGTACGTACATGTGTGCGTGCCTAAACCTGTCGCTCTCAGTGCTCTGATGTCTGTGTGCTAATCGCTTTGGCTGATCCCCGTCAGCCGGGCGTGTGGACGTGTGTGTGGACGTGTGTGTGTGAGGCAGATGTTCCTGGGGCCGCGGCACTGCTCAGCATTCACACACCACACTAAGCAAGATTAAGCAGCGCTTATATTTATTTATTTTCCTCTATCTGTCCACCGCACGGCCTCATTCTTAATCCCCAGCAAGATGCGCACAGTACAGCAGGAGTGCTGGATGTGTGTAAGCTACGTAGCAGGTGTAGCTTACCAGAGGTGGCAGAAATTGTGCTGGAAGTCCAGCTGAACTGCACGAGCTCAGGCTGATGCATACAAGCACAGATACGTGATATGAGACGGGACTGTCCGTCAAATCCTCTCATTCTTCCCTATCCGTCACTGGTTCTGGTAGGTTCGGCAGGTTTTCCTCTTTGAACCCAGACCCAACCAGACCAGGGCTTCCATCTCCTCCCCCTGCAGTAGCCTGGAGCTGTGTCAACACCAAAGGCACGCACTTCTTCCAGAAGTGCCACCCCAATCATTTGGCCATGTTTACGTAATAGCAGTAAAATCCCAAGAAGAAAGGGTGAAAGAAAGAAGGTCTTAGAGCAAAATCTCTTCCTACCTGTGCGAACGCTGACTTTACAGTAGTGTTGTTGTCAGCCCCCCCCCACCCCCATCCCTCGCTTCATGTATTCCGTGGGGAGTGTTCCTCGTTGGCCGCTTCCAGAGACTTCCTCTGAGGGAGGGAGGGAGGGAGGGAGGGAGGGAGGGAGGGAGGGAGGGAGGGAGGGAGGGAGGGAGGGAGGGAGGGAGGGAGGGAGGGAGGGAGGGAGGGAGGGAGGGAGGGAGGGAGGGAGGGAGGGAGGGAGGGAGGGAGGGAGGGAGGGAGGGAGGGAAGGGGGGGGGAGGGAGGGGGGGGGGAGAGAGAAAACAAAAGAGAACCATTATACTACAAATATATCAGCTGTTCACCTTCACAAACATCAATGTCCGGCACTTGTACCCTCGTTGTCCAGTGATGAAAACTGAAATTGAAAGTGGTTCCTATACATTTACATTACATTTAGTCATTTAGCAGACGCTCTTATCCAGAGCGACTTACAGTAAGTACAGGGACATTCCCCTGAGGCAAGTAGGGTGAAGTGCCTTGCCCAAGGACACAGCGTCAGTTGGCATGACCGGGAATCGAACTGGCAACGTTCGGATTACTAGCCTGATTCCCTCACCGCTCAGCCACCTGACTCCTATAGGATCAACTGTTAGCCCGGTCCACAAGAGCAATGGGAAGGTCTGGCCACAGCAGGTCACAGACAGACGACTTCAAGTCCCATTCCACCCACCAAAGCACAGTCAACACACAGCAGTCCTGTGTTCCGCCCACACACACACACACACACACACAGATATACACACACACACAGAGAGAGAGATACACACACACACACAGGTCCTTCACAGTTACCTCCACTGCTGTCTCCACTACTCTAGCCCCCTACCCTCCTGTCTCCTGTCTGGACACTAGAAGCTCTGCTTGGGTCTCAGGCTACCTGATTCCCGTGCCGCTGATTCGGTAAAGAGGAGGGGTGGGGGGGGGGGATGTCCATAGTTTGAGGAATGGGCTTTGGAGCGCAGCCAAGGAGAAGGGATGTTTTATGGGACCGAGACAAGAGGGGGTCCAAGCAATAAACACACGGAGGGCGGCGCAGGTGCCACAGACAAAAGTCATTTAAAGGCCTCGCGTCTCAGTTACGACAGGTAAGCCAATTAGACCGCTATTACCCAGCCATAACCCTCGCTGACGCGGCCCCAAATCGCCGGTTTGTTTTTGTACGTCTAATGTGCCTGTAGTAGCCTTTTACAGCCTTCAGTTTATCGAATAGTTAGGTAAAAAAAAATGCTAAAAAAAAAGGCAACTTTCGTGCACGCTTCCTATGGCACCCAAGCAATATAATGTGTGTTCAATTGAATTCCAGTAGTAATACAAATACAGGAGAATACATGTTCCGTGTACATGGGCTGAATGCAGAATGAGACTGGTTTGGTGCAGGTGGGGGCGAGAGACAAAGAGAGTGAAAGAGAGCACAGCGAAAGATAGAAGTGGTAGGAAGAGACCAGCATCTCCGCATATTGGAAAATGCTGAAAAGCAATCACTGAAGAATGCAAACCTTCATGAGGAAATAAACGGGCTGGAACGTCCCGCACACAACTGCAATTGAGTTTCATGGAATCACTGGATCTGAATGGAAGATATCAATCTGGGAGAATATTAGTACCACTTGAGGCAGACTTTGATGTATATGGTTTCAGGACACGCAGTGCAATGCTACGTGCTGTCTCCAATGGTGAGAACATTATTGAAAAGTGAAATAGTTCAGCAGTTTGGCAAAACTTCCACCTCCTTTATTTCTGTCCACAGTCTGAACCCTTTCATCCAGAATTCAAGAAGCTACGGTAAAATCCTCAAAGAAATTAATCGTGTTAAATAAGGCTTTTATCTGTATCCGTGACCCTGAGTGGTGTGGGTGTGTGTGAGTGTCTATGTACAAGTGTGTTAACCCAGACGAATGCTTCCCAGAGACAACCCGTCACCTTTGTGTGTAAACTCTTTGACAACTCTTTGCTAGGCAGACATGTTTAGTTTTTTTCTTCTCCTTCTGTTAACATTATCTCTGCTTGTATCCCTCTGCTGAAATTTTCT